>NC_134825.1:105861125-105920485 GCF_004210375.1 Tachypleus tridentatus | reverse complement strand
AGTTTTATTCACTTATCGATTCCAAGTCTTCTAGTTTTATTCACTTATCGATTCCAAGTCTTCTAGTTTTATTCACTTATCGATTCCAAGTCTTCTAGTTTTATTCCACTTATCGATTCCAAGTCTTCTAGTTTTATTCACTTATCGATTCCAAGTCTTCTAGTTTTATTCACTTATCGATTCCAAGTCTTCTAGTTTTATTCACTTATCGATTCCAAGTCTTCTAGTTTTATTCACTTATCGATTCCAAGTCTTCTAGTTTTATTCACTTATCGATTCCAAGTCTTCTAGTTTTATTCACTTATCGATTCCAAGTCTTCTAGTTTTATTCACTTATCGATTCCAAGTCTTCTAGTTTTATTCACTTCTCGATTCCAAGTCCTCTAGTTTTATTCACTTATCGAATCCAAGTCTTCTAGTTTTATTCACTTATCGATTCCAAAGTCACTTCTAGTTTTATTCACTTATCGATTCCAAGTCTTCTAGTTTTATTCACTTATCGATTCCAAGTCTTCTAGTTTTATTACTTATCGATTCCAAGTCTTCTAGTTTTATTCACTTATCGATTCCAAGTCTTCTAGTTTTATTCACTTATCGATTCCAAGTCTTCTAGTTTTATTCACTTATCGATTCCAAGTCTTCTAGTTTTATTCACTTATCGATTCCAAGTCTTCTAGTTTTATTCACTTATCGATTCCAAGTCTTCTAGTTTTATTCACTTCTCGATTCCAAGTCTTCTAGTTTTATTCACTTATCGATTCCAAGTCTTCTAGTTTTATTCACTTATCGATTCCAAGTCTTCTAGTTTTATTCACTTATCGATTCCAAGTCTTTTTAGTTTTATTCACTTATCGATTCCAAGTCTCTAGTTTTATCCAAGTCTTCTGTTTTATTCACTTATCGATTCCAAGTCTTCTAGTTTTATTCACTTATCGATTCCAAGTCCTCTAGTTTTATTCACTTATCGATTCCAAGTCTTCTAGTTTTATTCACTTATCGATTCCAAGTCTTCTAGTTTTATTCACTTATCGATTCCAAGTCTTCTAGTTTTATTCACTTTATCGATTCCAAGTCTTCTAGTTTTATTCAAGTCTTCTAGTTTTATTCACTTATCGATCGATCCAAGTCACTTTAGTTTTATTCACCTATCGATTCCAAGTCTTCTAGTTTTATTCACTTCTCGATTCCAAGTCTTCTAGTTTTATTCACTTCTCGATTCCAAGTCTTCTAGTTTTATTCATTTATTCCAAGTCTAGTTTTATTCACTTATCGATTCCAAGTCTTCTAGTTTTATTCACTTATCGATTCCAAGTCACTTCTAGTTTTATTCACTTATCGATTCCAAGTCTTCTAGTTTTATTCATTCCAAGTCTTCTTATCGATTCACTTATCCAAGTCTTCTAGTTTTATTCACTTATCGATTCCAAGTCTTCTAGTTTTATTCACTTATCGATTCCAAGTCTTCTAGTTTTATTCACTTATCGATTCCAAGTCTTCTAGTTTTATTCACTTATCGATTCCAAGTCTTCTAGTTTTATTCACTTATCGATTCCAAGTCTTCTAGTTTTATTCACTTCTCGATTCCAAGTCTTCTAGTTTTATTCACTTCTCGATTCCAAGTCTCTAGTTTTATTCACTTATCGAATCCAAGTCCTTCTAGTTTTATTCACTTATCGATTCCAAGTCTTCTAGTTTTATTCACTTATCGATTCCAAGTCCTCTAGTTTTATCCACTTATCGAATCCAAGTCCTTTAGTTTTATCCACTTATCGAATCCAAGTCTTCTAGTTTTATTCACTTATCTTATCGATTCCAAGTCTTCTAGTTTTATTCACTCTCGATTACAAGTCTTCTAGTTTGTTCAATTATCGATCCAAGTCCTTTAGTTATACTCACCTATCGGTTCCAAGTCTTCCAGTTTTATTCGCTTCTCGATTCCAAGTCTTCTAGTTTTATTCACTTCTCGATTCCAAGTCCTCTAGTTTTATCCACTTATTGAATCCAAGTGTTTTAGTTTTATTCACTTCTCGATTTTAAGTTCTCTAGTTTTATTCACTTCTCCATTCCAGTCTTCTTGTTTTATTCATTTATCGAATCCAAGTACTCTGTTTTATTCACTTATCGATTCCAAGTATTCTAGTTTTATTCACTTATCGATTCCAAGTCTTCTAATTTTATTTACCTATCGATTCCAAGTCTTCTAATTTTATTCACTTATCGATTCCAAGTCTTCTAGTTTTATTCACTTATCGATTCCAAGTCTTCTAGTTTTATTCACTTATCGATTCCAAGTCTTCTAGTTTTATTCACTTATCGATTCCAAGTCTTCTAGTTTTATTCACTTCTCGTTTTATCCAAGTCCTCTAGTTTTATTCACATCTTCCAATCTAGTTTTATTTCTAGTTTTATTCCAAGTCTTCTAGTTTTATTCACTTATCGATTCCAAGTCTTCTAGTTTTATTCACTTATCGATTCCAAGTCTTCTAGTTTTATTCCTTCACTTATCGATTCCAAGTCTTCTAGTTTTATTCACTTCTCGATTCCAAGTCTTCTAGTTTTATTCACTTATCGATTCCAAGTCCTCTAGTTTTATTCACTTCTCGATTCCAAGTCTTCTAGTTTTATTCACTTATCGATTCCAAGTCTTTAGTTTTATTCACTTATCGATTCCAAGTCTTCTAGTTTTATTCACTTCTCGATTCCAAGTCTTCTAGTTTTATTCACTTATCGATTCCAAGTGTTTCTAGTTTTATTCACTTATCGAATTCCAAGTCTTTTAGTTTTATTCACTTCTCGATTCCAAGTCCTCTAGTTTTATTCACTTCTCGATTCCAGTCTTCTAGTTTTATTCACTTATCGAATCCAAGTCTTCTAGTTTTATTCACTTATCGATTCCAAGTCTTCTAGTTTTATTCACTTATCGATTCCAAGTCTTCTAGTTTTATTCACTTATCGATTCCAAGTCCTCTAGTTTTATTCACTTATCGATTCCAAGTCTAGTTTTATTCACTTATTCTAGTTTTATTCACTTATCGATTCCAAGTCTTCTAGTTTTATTCACTTATCGATTCCAAGTCCTCTAGTTTTATTCACTTATCGAATCCAAGTCTTCTAGTTTTATTCACTTATCGATTCCAAGTCTTCTAGTTTTATTCACTTATCGATTCCAAGTCTTCTAGTTTTATTCACTTATCGATTCCAAGTCTTCTAGTTTTATTCACTTATCGATTCCAAGTCTTCTAGTTTTTTATTCACAAGTCTTCTAGTTTTATTCACTTATCGATTCCAAGTCCTCTAGTTTTATTCACTTATCGATTCCAAGTAGTTTTATTAGTTTTATTCACTTCTCGATTCCAAGTCTCTAGTTTTATTCACTTATCGATTCCAAGTCTTCTAGTTTTATTCACTTATCGAATCCAAGTCTTCTAGTTTTATTCACTTCTCGATTCCAAGTCTTCTAGTTTTATTCACTTATCGATTCCAAGTCTTCTAGTTTTATTCACTTATCGATTCCAAGTCCTCTAGTTTTATTCACTTATCGATTCCAAGTCTTCTAGTTTTATTCACTTAGTTTTATTATCGATTCCAAGTCTTCTAGTTTTATTTTATTCCAAGTCTTCTAGTTTTATTCACTTCTCGATTCCAAGTCCTCTAGTTTTATCCACTTATCGAATCCAAGTGTTTTAGTTTTATTCACTTCTCGATTCCAAGTCCTCTAGTTTTATTCACTTATCGAATCCAAGTCCTTTAGTTTTATCCACTTATCGAATCCAAGTCCTCTAGTTTTATTCACTTATCGATTCCAAGTCCTTCTAGTTTTATTCACATCTCCAAGTCTTCGATTCGATTCCAAGTCTTCTAGTTTTATTCACTCTCGATTCCAAGTTTGTTTTATTCACTTATCGATCAAGTCAAGTCTTATCTAGTCCTTTTATTCACTTATCGATTCCAAGTCTTCTAGTTTTATTCACTTCTCGATTCCAAGTCTTCTAGTTTTATTCACTTCTCGATTCCAAGTCTTCTAGTTTTATTCACTTATCGAATCCAAGTCCTCTAGTTTTATTCACTTATCGATTCCAAGTCTTCTAGTTTTATTCACTTATCGATTCCAAGTCTTCTAGTTTTATTCACTTCTCGATTCCAAGTCTTCTAGTTTTATTCACTTCTCGATTCCAAGTCTTCTAGTTTTATTCACTTATCGATTCCAAGTCTTCTAGTTTTATTCACTTATCGATTCCAAGTCTTCTAGTTTTATTCACTTATCGATTCCAAGTCTTCTAGTTTTATTCACTTATCGATTCCAAGTCTTCTAGTTTTATTCACTTATCGAATCCAAGTCTTCCAGTTTTATTCACTTCTCGATTCCAAGTCTTCTAGTTTTATTCACTTCTCGATTCCAAGTCCTCTAGTTTTATCCACTTATCGAATCCAAGTCCTTTAGTTTTATCCACTTATCGAATCCAAGTGTTTTAGTTTTATTCACTTCTCGATTCCAAGTCCTCTAGTTTTATCCACTTATCGAATCCAAGTCCTTTAGTTTTATCCACTTATCGAATCCAAGTCTTCTAGTTTTATTCACTTATCGATTCCAAGTCTTCTAGTTTTATTCACTTCTCGATTACAAGTCTTCTAGTTTGTTCAATTATCGATCCAAGTCCTTTAGTTATACTCACCTATCGGTTCCAAGTCTTCCAGTTTTATTCGCTTCTCGATTCCAAGTCTTCTAGTTTTATTCACTTCTCGATTCCAAGTCCTCTAGTTTTATCCACTTATTGAATCCAAGTGTTTTAGTTTTATTCACTTCTCGATTTTAAGTTCTCTAGTTTCATTCACTTCTCCATTCCAGTCTTCTTGTTTTATTCATTTATCGAATCCAAGTACTCTCTTTTTTATTCACTTATCGCTTCCAAATATTCTAGTTTTATTCACTTATCGATTCCAAGTCTTCTAATTTTATTTACCTATCGATTCCAAGTCTTCTAATTTTATTCACTTATCGATTACAAGTCTTCTAATTTTATTCACTTCTCGATTCCAAGTCTTCTAGTTTTATTCACTTATCGAATCCAAGTCTTCCAGTTTTATTCACTTTTCATTTCCAAGTCTTCTAGTTTTATTCACTTCTCGATTCCAAGTCCTCTAGTTTTATCCACTTATCGAATCCAAGTGTCCTTTAGTTTTATTCACTTATCGATTCCAAGTCTTCTAGTTTTATTCACTTCTCGATTCTCGAATCCAAGTCCTCTAGTTTTATCCACTTATCGATTCCAAGTATTCCAGTTTTATTCACTACTCGATTCCAAGTCTTCTAGTTTTATTCACTTCTCGATTCCAAGTCTTCTAGTTTTGTTCAATTATCGATTCCAAGTCTCTTTAGTTATATTCACCTATCGGTTCCAAGTCTTCCAGTTTTATTCACTTCTCGATTCCAAGTCTTCTAGTTTTATTCACTTCTCGATTCCAAGTCCTCTAGTTTTATCCACTTATCGAATCCAAGTGTTTTAGTTTTATTCACTTCTCGATTTTAAGTTCTCTAGTTTTATTCACTTCTCCATTCCAGTCTTCTTGTTTTATTCATTTATCGAATCCAAGTACTCTGTTTTATTCACTTATCGCTTCCAAATATTCTAGTTTTATTCACTTATCGATTCCAAGTCTTCTAATTTTATTTACCTATCGATTCCAAGTCTTCTAGTTTTATTCACTTATCGATTCCAAGTCTTCTAGTTTTATTCACTTCTCGATTACAAGTCTTCTAGTTTTATTCACTTATCGAATCCAAGTGTTTTAGTTTTATTCACTTCTCGATTCCAAGTCCTCTAGTTTTATCCACTTAGAATCCAAGTCCTTTAGTTTTATCCACTTATCGAATCCAAGTCCTCTAGTTTTATTCACTTATCGATTCCAAGTCTTCTAGTTTTATTCACTTCTCGATTCCAAGTCTTCTAGTTTTATTCACTTATCGATTCCAAGTCCTTCTAGTTTTATTCACTTATCGATTCCAAGTCTTCTAGTTTTATTCACTTATCGATTCCAAGTTCTCTAGTTTTATTCACTTATCGATTCCAAGTCTTCTAGTTTTATTCACTTATCGATTCCAAGTCTTCTAGTTTTATTCATTTATCGATTCCAAGTCTTCTAGTTTTATTCACTTATCGATTCCAAGTCTTCTAGTTTTATTCACTTCTCGATTCCAAGTCTTCTAGTTTTATTCACTTCTCGATTCCAAGTCCTCTAGTTTTATTCACTTATCGAATCCAAGTGTTTTAGTTTTATTCACTTCTCGATTCCAAGTCCTCTAGTTTTATTCACTTATCGAATCCAAGTCTTCTAGTTTTATTCACTTATCGAATCCAAGTCCTCTAGTTTTATTCACTTATCGATTCCAAGTCTTCTAGTTTTATTCACTTCTCGATTCCAAGTCTTCTAGTTTTATTCACTTATCGATCCAAGTCCTCTAGTTCCACTTATCGATTCACAAGTATCGTTTTATTCTTATCGAAGTCTTCTAGTTTTATTCACTTCTCGATTCCAAGTCTTCTAGTTTTATTCACTTATCGATTCCAAGTCTCTAGTTTTATTCACTTATCGATTCCAAGTCTTCTAGTTTTATTCACTTATCGATTCCAAGTTAGTTTTATTCACTTTCGATTCCAAGTCTTCTAGTTTTATTCTAGTTTTATTCACTTCTCTTCTCGATTCCAAGTCCTCGATTAGTAGTTTTATCCACTTATCGAATCCAAGTCCTTTAGTTTTATCCACTTATCGAATCCAAGTCTTCTAGTTTTATTCACTTATCGATTCCAAGTCTTCTAGTTTTATTCACTTCTCGATTACAAGTCTTCTAGTTTGTTCAATTATCGATCCAAGTCCTTTAGTTATACTCACCTATCGGTTCCAAGTCTTCCAGTTTTATTCGCTTCTCGATTCCAAGTCTTCTAGTTTTATTCACTTCTCGATTCCAAGTCCTCTAGTTTTATCCACTTATTGAATCCAAGTGTTTTAGTTTTATTCACTTCTCGATTTTAAGTTCTCTAGTTTTATTCACTTCTCCATTCCAGTCTTCTTGTTTTATTCATTTATCGAATCCAAGTACTCTGTTTTATTCACTTATCGATTCCAATATTCTAGTTTTATTCACTTATCGATTCCAAGTCTTCTAATTTTATTCACTTATCGATTCCAAGTCTTCTAGTTTTATTCACTTATCGATTCCAAGTCTTCTAGTTTTATTCACTTATCGATTCCAAGTCTTCTAGTTTTATTCACTTATCGATTCCAAGTCTTCTAGTTTTATTCACTTCTCGATTCCAAGTCTTCTAGTTTTATTCACTTATCGATTCCAAGTCTTCTAGTTTTATTCACTTATCGAATCCAAGTCCTCTAGTTTTATCACTTATCGAATCCAAGTCTTCTAGTTTTATTCACTTCTCGATTCCAAGTCCTCTAGTTTTATTCACTTATCGATTCCAAGTCCTTCTAGTTTTATCCACTTATCGATTCCAAGTCTTCTAGTTTTATTCACTTATCGATTCCAAGTCCTCTAGTTTTATTCACTTATCGATTACAAGTCTTCTAGTTTGTTCAATTATCGATCCAAGTTCTTTAGTTATACTCACCTATCGATTCCAAGTCTTCCAGTTTTATTCACTTCTCGATTCCAAGTCTTCTAGTTTTATTCACTTCTCGATTCCAAGTCCTCTAGTTTTATCCACTTATTGAATCCAAGTGTTTTAGTTTTAACTTCTCGATTCCAAGTTTTAGTTTTATTCACTTCTCGATTCCAAGTTCTCAAGTTTTATTCACTTATCGATTCCAAGTCTTCTAGTTTTATTCACTTATCGATTCCAAGTCTTCTGTTTTATTCACTTATCGATTCCAAGTCTTCTAGTTTTATTCACTTATCGATTCCAAGTCTTCTAGTTTTATTCACCTATCGATTCCAAGTCTTCTAGTTTTATTCACTTATCGATTCCAAGTCTTCTAGTTTTATTCACTTATCGATTCCAAGTCTTCTAGTTTTATTCACTTATCCAAGTCTTCTAGTTTTATCCAATCGATTCCAAGTCTTCTAGTTTTATTCACTTATCGATTCCAAGTCTTCTAGTTTTATTCACTTATCGATTCCAAGTCTTCTAGTTTCGATTTCACTTCGATTCCAAGTCTTCTATTCACTTATCGATTCCAAGTCTTCTAGTTTTATTCACTTATCGATTCCAAGTCTTCTAGTTTTATTCACTTATCGATTCCAAGTCTCTCTAGTTTTATTTATCGATTCCAAGTCTTCTAGTTTTATTCACTTATCGATTCCAAGTCTTCTAGTTTTATTCACTTATCGATTCCAAGTCTTCTAGTTTTATTCACTTATCGATTCCAAGTCCTCTAGTTTTATTCACTTATCGATTCCAAGTCTTCTAGTTTTATTCACTTATCGATTCCAAGTCCTCTAGTTTTATTCACTTATCGAATCCAAGTCCTCTAGTTTTATTCACTTATCGATTCCAAGTCTTCTAGTTTTATTCACTTATCGATTCCAAGTCTTCTAGTTTTATTCACTTATCGATTCCAAGTCTTCTAGTTTTATTCACTTATCGATCCAAGTCCTTTAGTTTTATTCACCTATCGATTCCAAGTCTTCTAGTTTTATTCACTTATCGATTCCAAGTTCCTAGTTTTATTCACTTATCGATTCCAAGTCTTCTAGTTTTATTCATTTATCGAATCCAAGTCTTCTAGTTTTATTCACTTATCGATTCCAAGTCTTCTAGTTTTATTCACTTATCGAATCCAAGTCTTCTAGTTTTATTCACTTCTCGATTCCAAGTCTTCTAGTTTTATTCACTTCTCGATTCCAAGTCCTCTAGTTTTATCCACTTATCGAATCCAAGTCCTTTAGTTTTATCCACTTATCGAATCCAAGTCTTCTAGTTTTATTCACTTATCGATTCCAAGTCTTCTAGTTTTATTCACTTCTCGATTACAAGTCTTCTAGTTTGTTCAATTATCGATCCAAGTCCTTTAGTTATACTCACCTATCGGTTCCAAGTCTTCCAGTTTTATTCGCTTCTCGATTCCAAGTCTTCTAGTTTTATTCACTTCTCGATTCCAAGTCCTCTAGTTTTATCCACTTATCGAATCCAAGTGTTTTAGTTTTATTCACTTCTCGATTTTAAGTTCTCTAGTTTTATTCACTTCTCGATTCCAAGTCTTCTTGTTTTATTCACTTATCGAATCCAAGTCTTCTAGTTTTATTCACTTATCGATTCCAAGTCTCTAGTTTTATTCACTTATCGATTCCAAGTCTTCTAGTTTTATTCACTTATCGATTCCAAGTCTTCTAGTTTTATTTTTCGATTCCAAGTCTTCTAGTTTTATTCACTTATTCCAAGTCTTCTAGTTTTATTCACTTATCGATTCCAAGTCTTCTAGTTTTATTCACTTCTCGATTCCAAGTCTTCTAGTTTTATTCACTTCTCGATTCCAAGTCTTCTAGTTTTATTCACTTATCGAATCCAAGTCTTCTAGTTTTATTCACTTCTCGATTCCAAGTCTCTAGTTTTATTCACTTATCGAATCCAAGTTTAGTTTTAGTTTTATCCACTTATCGAATCCAAGTCTTCTAGTTTTATTCACTTATCGATTCCAAGTCTTCTAGTTTTATTCACTTCTCGATTACAAGTCTTCTAGTTTGTTCAATTATCGATCCAAGTCCTTTAGTTATACTCACCTATCGATTCCAAGTCTTCCAGTTTTATTCGCTTCTCGATTCCAAGTCTTCTAGTTTTATTCACTTCTCGATTCCAAGTCCTCTAGTTTTATCCACTTATTGAATCCAAGTGTTTTAGTTTTATTCACTTCTCGATTTTAAGTTCTCTAGTTTCATTCACTTCTCCATTCCAGTCTTCTTGTTTTATTCATTTATCGAATCCAAGTACTCTGTTTTATTCACTTATCGCTTCCAAATATTCTAGTTTTATTCACTTATCGATTCCAAGTCTTCTAGTTTTATTCACCTATCGATTCCAAGTCTTCTAATTTTATTCACTTATCGATTCCAAGTCTTCTAGTTTTATTCACTTATCGATTCCAAGTCTTCTAGTTTTATTCACTTATCGATTCCAAGTCTTCTAGTTTTATTCACTTATCAATTCCAGTCTTCTAGTTTATTCACTTATCGATTCCAAGTCCTCTGGTTTTATCCACTTATCGAATCCAAGTGTTTTAGTTTTATTCACTTCTCGATTCCAAGTCTTCTAGTTTTATTTACCTATCGATTCCAAGTCTTCTAGTTTTATTCACTTATCGAATCCAAGTTTTCTAGTTTTATTCACTTCTCGATTCCAAGTCCTCTAGTTTTATTCACTTATCGATTCCAAGTCTTCTAGTTTTATTCACTTATCGATTCCAAGTCCTCTAGTTTTATTCACTTATCGATTCCAAGTTTTCTAGTTTTATTCACTTATCGATTCCAAGTCTTCTAGTTTTATTCACTTATCGATTCCAAGTCTTCTAGTTTTATTTACCTATCGATTCCAAGTCTTCTAGTTTTATTCACTTATCGATTCCAAGTCTTCTAGTTTTATTCACTTCTCGATTCCAAGTGCTCTAGTTTTATCCACTTATCGAATCCAAGTCCTCTAGTTTTATCCACTTATCGAATCCAAGTCCTCTAGTTTTATTCACTTATCGATTCCAAGTCCTCTAGTTTTATCCACTTATCGAATCCAAGTGTTTTAGTTTTATTTCCAAGTTCTCGATTCCAAGTCCTCTAGTTTTATTCACTTATCGATTCCAAGTCTTCTAGTTTTATTCACTTATCGATTCCAAGTCCTCTAGTTTTATTCACTTCTCGATTCCAAGTCCTCTAGTTAGTTTTATTCACTTATCGATTCCAAGTCTTCTAGTTTTATTCACTTATCGATTCCAAGTCTCTAGTTTTATTCACTTATCGATTCCAAACTTATCGATTCCAAGTCTTCTAGTTTTATTCACTTATCGATTCCAAGTTTTCTAGTTTTATTCACTTATCGATTCCAAGTCTTCTAGTTTTATTCACTTATCGATTCCAAGTCTTCTAGTTTTATTCACTTATCGATTCCAAGTCTTCTAGTTTTATTCACTTATCGATTCCAAGTCTTCTAGTTTTATTCACTTCTCGATTCCAAGTCCTCAAGTATTATCCACTTATTGAATCCAAGTGTTTTAGTTTTATTCACTTCTCGTTTCCAAGTCCTCTAGTTTTATCCACTTATAGAATCCAAGTCCTTTAGTTTTATCCACTTATCGAATTCAAGTCTTCTAGTTTTATTCACTTCTCGAATCCAAGTCCTCTAGTATTATCCACTAATCGATTCCAAGTATTCCAGTTTTTTTCACTACTCGATTCCAAATTCTTTGATTTTAATCACTTCTCGATTACAAGTCTTCTAGTTTGTTCAATTATCGATCCAAGTCCTTTAGTTATACTCACCTATCGATTCCAAGTATTCCAGTTTTATTCACTACTCGATTCCAAATTCTTTGATTTTATTCACTTCTCGATTACAAGTCTTCTAGTTTATTCATTTATCGATCCAAGTCCTTTAGTTATACTCACCTATCGGTTCCAAGTCTTCTAGTTTTATTCACTTATCGGTTCCAAGTCTTCCAGTTTTATTCGCTTCTCGATTCCAAGTCTTCTAGTTTTATTCACTTCTCGATTCCAAGTCATCTAGTTTTATTCACTTATCGATTCCAAGTCTTCTAATTTTATTTACCTATCGATTCCAAGTCTTCTAATTTTATTCACTTATCGATTACAAGTCTTCTAGTTTTATTCACTTCTCGATTACAAGTCTTCTAGTTTTATTCACTTATCGAATCCAAGTCTTCCAGTTTTATTCGCTTCTCGATTCCAAGTCTTCTAGTTTTATTCACTTCTCGATTCCAAGTCCTCTGGTATTATCCACTTATAGAATCCAAGTCCTTTAGTTTTATCCACTTATCGAATCCAAGTGTTTTAGTTTTATTCACTTCTCGATTCCAGGTCCTCTAGTTTTATCCACTTATAGAATCCAAGTCCTTTAGTTTTATCCACTTATCGAATCCAAGTCTTCTAGTTTTATTCACTTATCGATTCCAAGTCTTCTAGTTTTATTCACTTCTCGATTACAAGTCTTCTAGTTTGTTCAATTATCGATCCAAGTCCTTTAGTTATACTCACCTATCGGTTCCAAGTCTTCCAGTTTTATTCGCTTCTCGATTCCAAGTCTTCTAGTTTTATTCACTTCTCGATTCCATGTCCTCTAGTTTTATCCACTTATTGAATCCAAGTGTTTTAGTTTTATTCACTTCTCGATTTTAAGTTCTCTAGTTTCATTCACTTCTCCATTCCAGTCTTCTTGTTTTATTCATTTATCGAATCCAAGTACTCTCTTTTATTCACTTATCGCTTCCAAATATTCTAGTTTTATTTACTTATCGATTCCAAGTCTTATAATTTTATTTACCTATCGATTCCAAGTCTTCTAATTTTATTCACTTATCGATTACAAGTCTTATAGTTTTATTCACTTCTTGATTACAAGTCTTCTACTTTTATTCACTTATCGAATCCAAGTCTTCCAGTTTTATTCGCTTTTCATTTCCAAGTCTTCTAGTTTTATTCACTTCTCGATTCCAAGTCCTCTGGTATTATCCACTTATCGAATCCAAGTCCTCTAGTTTTATTCACTTATCGATTCCAAGTCTTCTAGTTTTATTCACTTCTCGATTCTCGAATCCAAGTCCTCTAGTATTATCCACTAATCGATTCCAAGTATTCCAGTTTTATTCACTACTCGATTCCAAATCCTTTGATTTTATTCACTTCTCGATTACAAGTCTTCTAGTTTGTTCAATTATCGATCCAAGTTCTTTAGTTATACTCACCTATCGGTTCCAAGTCTTCCAGTTTTATTCGCTTCTCGATTCCAAGTCTTCTAGTTTTATTCACTTCTCGATTCCAAGTCATCTAGTTTTATCCACTTATTGAATCCAAGTGTTTTAGTTTTATTCACTTCTCGATTTTAAGTTCTCTAGTTTCATTCACTTCTCCATTCCATTCTTCTTGTTTTATTCATTTATCGAATCCAAGTACTCTGTTTTATTCACTTATCGCTTCCAAATATTCTAGTTTTATTCACTTATCGATTCCAAGTCTTCTAATTTTATTTAGCTATCGATTCCAAGTCTTCTAATTTTATTCACTTATCGATTACAAGTCTTCTAATTTTATCCACTTATAAAATCCAAGTCCTTTAGTTTTATCCACTTATCGAATCCAAGTCCTCTAGTTTTATTCACTTATCGATTCCAAGTCTTCTAGTTTTATTCGCTTCTCGATTCCAAGTTATCTAGTTTTATTCACTTCTCCATTTCAGTCTTCTTGTTTTATTCATTTATCGAATCCAAGTACTCTAGTTTTATTCACTTATCGATTCCACGTCTTCTAGTTTTATTCACTTATCGAATCCAAGTCGAACAATTTTATTCGCTTCTCGATTCCAAGTCTTCTAGTTTTATCCACTTATAGAATCCAAGTCCTTTAGTTTTATCCACTTATCGAATCCAAGTCCTCTAGTTTTATTCACTTATCGATTCCAAGTCTTCTAGTTTGTTCAATTATCGATCCAAGTCCTTTAGTTATACTCACCTATCGGTTCCAAGTCTTCCAGTTTTATTCGCTTCTCGATTCCAATTCTTCTAGTTTTACTCACGTATCGAAACCAAGTCTTTTAGTTTTATACACTTCTCGATTTCAAGTCTTCTAGTTTTATTCACTTCTCCATTTCAGTCTTCTTGTTTTATTCATTTATCGAATCCAAGTACTCTAGTTTTATTCACTTATCGATTCCACGTCTTCTAGTTTTATTCACTTATCGAATCCAAGTCGAACAATTTTATTCGCTTCTCGATTCCAAGTCTTCTAGTTTTATCCACTTATAGAATCCAAGTCCTTTAGTTTTATCCACTTATCGAATCCAAGTCCTCTAGTTTTATTCACTTATCGATTCCAAGTCTTCTAGTTTGTTCAATTATCGATCCAAGTCCTTTAGTTATACTCACCTATCGGTTCCAAGTCTTCCAGTTTTATTCACTTCTCGATTCCAATTCTTCTAGTTTTACTCACGTATCGAAACCAAGTCTTTTAGTTTTATACACTTCTCGATTCCAAGTCTTCTAGTTTTATTCACTTCTCGATTCCAAGTCCTCTAGTTGTATCCACTTATTGAATCCATGTGTTTTAGTTTTATTCACTTCTCGATTCCAAGTCTCTAGTTTTATTCACTTCTGGATTCCAGTCTTCTTGTTTTATTCATTTATCGAATCCAAGTACTCTGTTTTATTCACTTATCGATTCCATTCTAGTTTTATTCACTTATCTAGTTTTATTCACTTATCGATTCCAAGTCTTCTAATTTTATTCACCTATCGATTCCAAGTCTTCTAGTTTTATTCACTTATCGATTCCAAGTCTTCTAGTTTTATTCACTTATCGATTCCAAGTCTTCTAGTTTTATTCACTTATCGAATCCAAGTCTTCCAGTTTTATTCGCTTCTCGATTCCAAGTCTTCTAGTTTTATTCACTTCTCGATTCCAAGTCCTCTAGTATTATCCACTTATCGAATCCAAGTGTTTTAGTTTTATTCACTTCTCGATTCCAAGTCCTCTAGTTTTATCCACTTATAGAATCCAAGTCCTTTAGTTTTATCCACTTATCGAATCCAAGTCTTCTAGTTTTATTCACTTATCGATTCCAAGTCTTCTAGTTTTATTCACTTCTCGATTACAAGTCTTCTAGTTTGTTCAATTATCGATCCAAGTCCTTTAGTTATACTCACCTATCGATTCCAAGTCTTCCAGTTTTATTCGCTTCTCGATTCCAAGTTCTCTAGTTTTATTCACTTCTCGATTCCACGTCTTCTAGTTTTATTCACTTATCGAATCCAAGTCTTCTAGTTTTATTCAAGTCTTCTTATCGATTCCAAGTCACTTATCTAGTTTTATTCACTTATCGATTCCAAGTCTTCTAGTTTTATTCACTTATCGATTCCAAGTCTTCTAGTTTTATTCACTTATCGATTCCAAGTCTTCTAGTTTTATTCACTTCTCGATTCCAAGTCTTCTAGTCACTTTATTCCAACTTATCGATTCCAAGTCTTCTAGTTTTATTCACTTATCGATTCCAAGTCCTCTAGTTTTATTCACTTATCGAATCCAAGTCCTCTAGTTTTATTCACTTATCGAATCCAAGTCTTCTAGTTTTATTCACTTATCGATTCCAAGTCTTCTAGTTTTATTCACTTCTCGATTACAAGTCTTCTAGTTTGTTCAATTATCGATCCAAGTCCTTTAGTTATACTCACCTATCGGTTCCAAGTCTTCCAGTTTTATTCGCTTCTCGATTCCAAGTCTTCTAGTTTTATTCACTTCTCGATTCCAAGTCCTCTAGTTTTATCCACTTATTGAATCCAAGTGTTTTAGTTTTATTCACTTCTCGATTTTAAGTTCTCTAGTTTTATTCACTTCTCCATTCCAGTCTTCTTGTTTTATTCATTTATCGAATCCAAGTACTCTGTTTTATTCACTTATCGCTTCCAAATATTCTAGTTTTATTCACTTATCGATTCCAAGTCTTCTAATTTTATTTACCTATCGATTCCAAGTCTTCTAATTTTATTCACTTATCGATTCCAAGTCTTCTAGTTTTATTCACTTCTCTATTCCAAGTCTTCTAGTTTTATTCACTTATCGAATCCAAGTCTTCTAGTTTTATTCGTTTTATCTTCTCGATTCCAAGTCTTCTAGTTTTATTCACTTCTCGATTCCAAGTCCTCTAGTTTTATTCACTTATCGAATCCAAGTGTTTTAGTTTTATTCACTTCTCGATTCCAAGTCCTCTAGTTTTATTCACTTATCGATTCCAAGTCCTTTAGTTTTATCCACTTATCGAATCCAAGTCTTCTAGTTTTATTCACTTATCGATTCCAAGTCTTCTAGTTTTATTCACTTTCGATTCAAGTCTTCTAGTTTGTTCAATTATCGATCCAAGTCCTTTAGTTATATTCACCTATCGATTCCAAGTCTTCCAGTTTTATTCACTTCTCGATTCCAAGTCTTCTAGTTTTATTCACTTCTCGATTCCAAGTCCTCTAGTTTTATCCACTTATTGAATCCAAGTGTTTTAGTTTTATTCACTTCTCGATTCCAAGTTCTCTAGTTTTATTCACTTCTCCATTCCAGTCTTCTTGTTTTATTCATTTATCGAATCCAAGTACTCTGTTTTATTCACTTATCGATTCCAAGTATTCTAGTTTTATTCACTTATCGATTCCAAGTCTTCTAGTTTTATTCACTTATCGATTCCAAGTCTTCTAGTTTTATTCACTTATCGATTCCAAGTCTTCTAGTTTTATTCACTTATCGATTCCAAGTCTTCTAGTTTTTATTCGATTCCAAGTCTCTAGTTTTATTCACTTATCGATTCCAAGTCTTCTAGTTTTATTCACTTATCGATTCCAAGTCTTCTAGTTTTATTCACTTATCGATTCCAAGTCTTCTAGTTTTATTCACTTATCGATTCCAAGTCTTCTAGTTTTATTCACTTATCGATTCCAAGTCTTTTAGTTTTATTCACTTCTCGATTCCAAGTCCTCTAGTTTTATTCACTTATCGAATCCAAGTCTTTAGTTAGTTTTATCCACTTATCGATTCCAAGTCCTCTAGTTTTATTCACTTATCGATTCCAAGTCTTCTAGTTTTATTCACTTCTCGATTCCAAGTCTTCTAGTTTATTCAATTATCGATTCCAAAGTCCTTTAGTTTATTCACCTATCGATTCCAAGTCTTCTAGTTTTTATTTATTCACTTATCTCACCTATCGGTTCCAAGTCTTCCAGTTTTATTCACTTCTCGATTCCAAGTCTTCTAGTTTTATTCACTTCTCGATTCCAAGTCTTCTAGTTTTATTCACTTATCGATTCCAAGTCTTCTAGTTTTATTCACTTATCGATTCCAAGTCTTCTAATTTTATTCACTTATCGATTACAAGTCTTCTAGTTTTATTCACTTATCGATTCCAAGTCTTCTAGTTTTATTCACTTATCGAATCCAAGTCTTTAGTTTTATTCTTATCGATTCCAAGTCTTCTAGTTTTATTCACTTCTCGATTCCAAGTCTTCTAGTTTTATTCACTTATCGAATCCAAGTCCTTTAGTTTTATCCACTTATCGAATCCAAGTGTTTTAGTTTTATTCACTTCTCGATTCCAAGTCCTCTAGTTTTATCCACTTATAGAATCCAAGTCCTTTAGTTTTATCCACTTATCGAATCCAAGTCTTCTAGTTTTATTCACTTATCGATTCCAAGTCTTCTAGTTTTATTCACTTCTCGATTACAAGTCTTCTAGTTTGTTCAATTATCGATCCAAGTCCTTTAGTTATACTCACCTATCGGTTCCAAGTCTTCCAGTTTTATTCGCTTCTCGATTCCAAGTCTTCTAGTTTTATTCACTTCTCGATTCCATGTCCTCTAGTTTTATCCACTTATTGAATCCAAGTGTTTTAGTTTTATTCACTTCTCGATTTTAAGTTCTCTAGTTTCATTCACTACTCCATTCCAGTCTTCCTGTTTTATTCACTTATCGCTTCCAAATATTCTAGTTTTATTTACTTATTGATTCCAAGTCTTATAATTTTATTTACCTATCGATTCCAAGTCTTCTAATTTTATTCACTTATCGATTACAAGTCTTATAGTTTTATTCACTTTTAGATTACAAGTCTTCTACTTTTATTCACTTATCGAATCCAAGTCTTCCAGTTTTATTCGCTTTTCATTTCCAAGTCTTCTAGTTTTATTCACTTCTCGATTCCAAGTCCTCTGGTATTATACACTTATCGCATCCAAGTGTTTTAGTTTTATTCACTTATCGATTCCAAGTCTTCTAGTTTTATTCACTTTCGAATCCAAGTCCTTTAGTTTTATCCAAGTCAAGTCCTCTAGTTTTATTCACTTATCGATTCCAAGTCTTCTAGTTTTATTCACTTCTTCGAATCCAAGTCCTCTAGTTTTATCCACTTATCGATTCCAAGTATTCCAGTTTTATTCACTACTCGATTCCAAATCCTTTGATTTTATTCACTTCTCGATTACAAGTCTTCTAGTTTGTTCAATTATCGATCCAAGTTCTTTAGTTATACTCACCTATCGGTTCCAAGTCTTCCAGTTTTATTCGCTTCTCGATTCGAAAGTCTTCTAGTTTTATTCACTTCTCGATTCCAAGTCATCTAGTTTTATCCACTTATTGAATCCAAGTGTTTTAGTTTTATTCACTTCTCGATTTTAAGTTCTCTAGTTTCATTCACTTCTCCATTCCAGTCTTCTTGTTTTATTCATTTATCGAATCCAAGTACTCTGTTTTATTCACTTATCGCTTCCAAATATTCTAGTTTTATTCACTTATCGATTCCAAGTCTTCTAATTTTATTTACCTATCGATTCCAAGTCTTCTATTTTTATTCACTAATTTATTCTCGATTACAAGTCTTCTAGTTTTATTCACTTATCGATTCCAAGTCTTCTAGTTTTATTCACTTATCGATTCCAAGTCTTCTAGTTTTTCACTTATCGATTCCAAGTCCTTTAGTTTTACTCACTTATCGATTCCAAGTCTTCTAGTTTTATTCACTTCTCGATTCCAAGTCTTCTAGTTTTATTCACTTCCATTTCAGTCGATTCCAAGTTCTTAGTTTTATTCATTTATCGAATCCAAGTACTCTAGTTTTAGTTTTATTCACTTATCGATTCCAAGTCCTCTAGTTTTATTCACTTATCGATTCCAAGTCTTCTAGTTTTATTCACTTATCGAATTCAAGTCGATTCCAAGTCTTCTAGTTTTATTCACTTCTCGATTCCAAGTCTTCTAGTTTTATTCACTTCTCGATTCCAAGTCCTCTAGTTTTATCCACTTATCGAATCCAAGTGTTTTAGTTTTATTCACTTCTCGATTCCAAGTTCTCTAGTTTTATTCACTTCTCGATTCCAAGTCTTCTAGTTTTATTCATTTATCGAATCCAAGTACTCTAGTTTTATCCACTTATCGAATCCAAGTGTTTTAGTTTTATTCACTTATCGATTCCAAGTCTTCTAGTTTTATTCACTTATCGATTCCAAGTCTTCTAGTTTTATTCACTTATCGATTCCAAGTCTTCTAGTTTTATTCACTTCTCGATTACAAGTCTTCTAGTTTGTTCAATTATCGATCCAAGTCCTTTAGTTATACTCACCTATCGGTTCCAAGTCTTCCAGTTTTATTCGCTTCTCGATTCCAAGTCTTCTAGTTTTATTCACTTCTCGATTCCAAGTCCTCTAGTTTTATCCACTTATTGAATCCAAGTGTTTTAGTTTTATTCACTTCTCGATTTTAAGTTCTCTAGTTTTATTCACTTCTCCATTCCAGTCTTCTTGTTTTATTCATTTATCGAATCCAAGTACTCTGTTTTATTCACTTATCGCTTCCAAATATTCTAGTTTTATTCACTTATCGATTCCAAGTCTTCTAATTTTATTTACCTATCGATTCCAAGTCTTCTAATTTTATTCACTTATCGATTCCAAGTCTTCTAGTTTTATTCACTTCTCGATTACAAGTCTTCTAGTTTTATTCACTTATCGAATCCAAGTCTTCCAGTTTTATTCACTTCTCGATTCCAAGTCTTCTAGTTTTATTCACTTCTCGATTCCAAGTCCTCTAGTATTATCCACTTATCGAATCCAAGTGTTTTAGTTTTATTCACTTCTCGATTCCAAGTCCTCTAGTTTTATCCACTTATAGAATCCAAGTCCTTTAGTTTTATCCACTTATCGAATCCAAGTCCTCTAGTTTTATTCACTTATCGATTCCAAGTCTTCTAGTTTTATTCACTTCTCGATTCCAAGTCTTCTAGTTTGTTCAATTATCGATCCAAGTCCTTTAGTTATACTCACCTATCGATTCCAAAGTCGATTCCAAGTCTTCTAGTTTTATTCACTTCTCGATTCCAAGTCTTCTAGTTTTATCGTTCCAAGTCCTTTAGTTATAATCTCTATCGATTCCAAGTCTTCCAGTTTTATTCACTTCTCGATTCCAAGTCTTCTAGTTTTATTCACTTCTCGATTCCAAGTCCTCTAGTTTTATCCACTTATTGAATCCAAGTGTTTTAGTTTTATTCACTTCTCGATTCCAAGTTCTCTAGTTTTATTCACTTCTGCATTCCAGTCTTCTTGTTTTATTCATTTATCGAATCCAAGTACTCTGTTTTATTCACTTATCGCTTCCAAATATTCTAGTTTTATTCACTTATCGATTCCAAGTCTTCTAATTTTATTTACCTATCGATTCCAAGTCTTCTAATTTTATTCACTTATCGATTACAAGTCTTCTAGTTTTATTCACTTCTCGATTACAAGTCTTCTAGTTTTATTCACTTATCGAATCCAAGTCTTCCAGTTTTATTCGCTTCTCGATTCCAAGTCTTCTAGTTTTATTCACTTCTCGATTCCAAGTCCTCTGGTATTATCCACTTATCGATTCCAAGTGTTTTAGTTTTATTCACTTCTCGATTCCAAGTCCTCTAGTTTTATCCACTTATAGAATCCAAGTCTATTAGTTTTATCCACTTATCGAATCCAAGTCCTCTAGTTTTATTCACTTATCGATTCCAAGTCTTCTAGTTTTATTCACTTCTCGATTACAAGTCTTCTAGTTTGTTCAATTATCGACCCAAGTCCGTTAGATATACTCACCTATCGATTCCAAGTCTTCCAGTTTTATTCGCTTCTCGATTCCAAGTTCTCTAGTTTTATTCACTTCTCCATTCCAGTCTTCTTGTTTTATTCATTTATCGAATCCAAGTACTCTAGTTTTATTCACTTATCGATTCCACGTCTTCTAGTTTTATTCACTTATCGAATCCAAGTCGTCCAGTTTTATTCGCTTCTCGATTCCAAGTCTTCTAGTTTTATTCACTTCTCGATTCCAAGTCATCTAGTTTTATCCACTTATTGAATCCAAGTGATTTAGTTTTATTCACTTCTCCATTCTAGTTTTCTTGTTTTATTCATTTATCGAATCCAAGTACTCTCTTTTATTCACTTATCGCTTCCAAATATTCTAGTTTTATTTACTTATCGATTCCAAGTCTTATAATTTTATTTACCTATCGATTCCAAGTCTTCTAATTTTATTCACTTATCGATTACAAGTCTTCTAGTTTTATTCACTTCTTGATAACAAGTCTTCTAGTTTTATTCACTTATCGAATCCAAGTCTTCCAGTTTTATTCGCTTTTCGATTCCAAGTCTTCTAGTTTTATTCACTTCTCGATTCCAAGTCCTCTAGTTTTATTCACTTTCGCATCAAGTGTTTTAGTTTTATTCACTTGTCGATTCAAAGTCCTCTAGTTTTATCCACTTATAGAATCCAAGTCCTCTAGTTTATTCACTTATCGATTCCAAGTCTTCTAGTTTTATTCACTTCTCGATTCTCGAATCCAAGTCCTCTAGTTTTATCCACTAATCGATTCCAAGTATTCCAGTTTTATTCACTACTCGATTCCAAGTCCTTTGAGTTTTATTCACTTCTCGATTACAAGTCTTCTAGTTTGTTCAATTATCGATCCAAGTTCTTTAGTTATACTCACCTATCGGTTCCAAGTCTTCCAGTTTTATTCGCTTCTCGATTCCAAGTCTTCTAGTTTTATTCACTTCTCGATTCCAAGTCCTCTAGTTTTATCCACTTATTGAATCCAAGTGTTTTAGTTTTATTCACTTCTCGATTTTAAGTTCTCTAGTTTCATTCACTTCTCCATTCCAGTCTTCTTGTTTTATTCATTTATCGAATCCAAGTACTCTGTTTTATTCACTTATCGCTTCCAAATATTCTAGTTTTATTCACTTATCGATTCCAAGTCTTCTAATTTTATTTACCTATCGATTCCAAGTCTTCTAATTTTATTCACTTATCGATTCCAAGTCTTCTAGTTTTATTCACTTCTCGATTCCAAGTCTTCTAGTTTTATTCACTTATCGAATCCAAGTCTTCCAGTTATATTCGCTTCTCGATTCCAAGTCTTCTAGTTTTATTCACTTCTCGATTCCAAGTCCTCTAGTATTATCTACTTATCGAATCCTAGTGTTTTAGTTTTATTCACTTCTCGATTCCAAGTCCTCTAGTTTTATCCACTTATCGAATCCAAGTCCTTTAGTTTTATCCACTTATCGAATCCAAGTCCTCTAGTTTTATTCACTTATCGATTCCAAGTCTTCTAGTTTTATTCACTTTCTCGATTATTCAAGTCTTCTAGTTTCCAAGTCTTCTAGTTTTATTCACTTATCGATTCCAAGTCTTCTAGTTTTATTCACTTATCGATTCCAAGTCTTTAGTTTTATTCACTTATCGATTTAGTCTTCTAGTTTTATTCACTTCTCGATTCCAAGTCTTCTAGTTTTATTCACTTATCGATTCCAAAGTCACTTATCGATTCCAAGTCCTTCTAGTTTTATTTTATTCAAGTCTTCTAGTTTTATTCACTTATCGATTCCAAGTCTTCTAGTTTTATTCACTTCTCGATTCCAAGTCCTCTAGTTTTATTCCACTAGTTTTATTACTTATCGATCCAAGTGTTTTAGTTTTATTCACTTCTCGATTCCAAGTTCTCTAGTTTTATTCACTTCTGCATTCCAGTCTTCTAGTTTTATTCATTTATCGAATCCAAGTACTCTGTTTTATTCACTTATCGCTTCCAAATATTCTAGTTTTATTCACTTATCGATTCCAAGTCTTCTAATTTTATTTACTTATCGATTCCAAGTCTTCTAATTTTATTCACTTATCGATTCCAAGTCTTCTAGTTTTATTCACTTCTCGATTCCAAGTCTTCTAGTTTTATTCACTTATCGAATCCAAGTCTTCTAGTTTTATTCACTTCTCGATTCCAAGTCTTCTAGTTTTATTCACTTCTCGATTCCAAGTCCTCTAGTTTTATCCACTTATCGAATCCAAGTGTTTTAGTTTTATTCACTTTTCGATTCCAAGTCTTCTAGTTTTATTCACTTATCGAATCCAAGTGTTTTAGTTTTATTCACTTCTCGATTCCAAGTCCTTTAGTTTTATCCACTTATAGAATCCAAGTCTCTTAGTTTTATCCACTTATCGAATCCAAATCCTCTAGTTTTATTCAGTTATCGATTCCAAGTCTTCTAGTTTTATTCACTTCTCGATTACAAGACTTCTAGTTTGTTCAATTATCGACCCAAGTCTTTTAGTTATATTCACCTATCGATTACAAGTCTTCTAGTTTATTCATTTATCGATCCAAGTCCTTTAGTTATACTCACCTATCGGTTCCAAGTCTTCCAGTTTTATTCACTTCTTCTCGATTCCAAGTCACTTCTCGATTCCAAGTCTTCCAGTTTTATTCGCTTCTCGATTCCAAGTCTTCTAGTTTTATTCACTTATCGATTCCAAGTCTTCTAATTTTATTTACCTATCGATTCTAAGTCTTTTAATTTTATTCACTTATCGATTACAAGTCTTCCAGTTTTATTCACTTCTCGATTACAAGTCTTCTAGTTTTATTCACTTATCGAATCCAAGTCTTCCAGTTTTATTCACTTCTCGATTCCAAGTCTTCTAGTTTTATTCACTTCTCGATTCCAAGTCCTCTAGTTTTATCCACTTATAGAATCCAAGTCCTTTAGTTTTATCCACTTATCGAATCCAAGTCTTCTAGTTTTATTCACTTATCGATTCCAAGTCTTCTAGTTTTATTCACTTCTCGATTACAAGTCTTCTAGTTTGTTCAATTATCGATCCAAGTCCTTTAGTTATACTCACCTATCGGTTCCAAGTCTTCCAGTTTTATTCGCTTCTCGATTCCAAGTCTTCTAGTTTTATTCACTTCTCGATTCCAAGTCCTCTAGTTTTATCCACTTATTGAATCCAAGTGTTTTAGTTTTATTCACTTCTCGATTTTAAGTTCTCTAGTTTCATTCACTACTCCATTCCAGTCTTCTTGTTTTATTCACTTATCGAATCCAGTCTTCTTGTTTTATTCATTTATCGCTTCCAAGTATTCTAGTTTTATTCACTTATCGCTTCCAAATATTCTAGTTTTAACTTATCGATTCCAAGTTATAATTTTATTTACCTATCGATTCCAAGTCTTCTAATTTTATTCACTTATCGATTACAAGTCTCATAGTTTTATTCACTTTTTGATTACAAGTCTTCTAGTTTTATTCACTTATCGAATCCAAGTCTTCCAGTTTTATTCGCTTTTCATTTCCAAGTCTTCTAGTTTTATTCACTTCTCGATTCCAAGTCCTCTGGTATTATCCACTTATCGCATCCAAGTGTTTTAGTTTTATTCACTTATCGATTCCAAGTCCTCTAGTTTTATTCACTTATAGAATCCAAGTCCTTTAGTTTTATCCACTTATCGAATCCAAGTCCTCTAGTTTATTCACTTATCGATTCCAAGTCTTCTAGTTTTATTCACTTCTCGATTCTCGAATCCAAGTCCTCTAGTATTATCCACTATCGATTCCAAGTATTCAGTTTTATTTATCGATTCCAAAGATTTTATTCACTTCTCGATTACAAGTCTTCTAGTTCAATTATCGATCACTTTAGTTATACTCACCTATCGGTTCCAAGTCTTCCAGTTTTATTCGCTTCTCGATTCCAAGTCTTCTAGTTTTATTCACTTCTCGATTCCAAGTCATCTAGTTTTATCCACTTATTGAATCCAAGTGTTTTAGTTTTATTCACTTCTCGATTTTAAGTTCTCTAGTTTCATTCACTTCTCCATTCCATTCTTCTTGTTTTATTCATTTATCGAATCCAAGTACTCTGTTTTATTCACTTATCGCTTCCAAATATTCTAGTTTTATTCACTTATCGATTCCAAGTCTTCTAATTTTATTTACCTATCGATTCCAAGTCTTCTAATTTTATTCACTTATCGATTACAAGTCTTCTAATTTTATTCACTTCTCGATTACAAGTCCTCTAGTTTTATTCACTTATCGATTCCAAGTCTTCTAGTTTTATTCACTTCTCGATTAGAAGTCTTCTAGTTTTTTGTTCAATTATCGACCCAAGTCCTTTAGTTATACTCACCTATCGATTCCAAGTCTTCCAGTTTTATTCGCTTCTCGATTCCATGTTCTCTAGTTTTATTCACTTCGCCATTTCAGTCTTCTTGTTTTATTCATTTATCGAATCCAAGTACTCTAGTTTTATTCACTTATCGATTCCACGTCTTCTAGTTTTATTCACTTATCGAATCCAAGTCGAACAATTTTATTCGCTTCTCGATTCCAAGTCTTCTAGTTTTATTCACTTCTAGATTCCAAGTCCTCTAGTTTTATCCACTTATTGAATCCATGTGTTTTAGTTTGATTCACTTCTCGATTCCAAGTTCTCTAGTTTTATTCACTTCTGCATTCCAGTCTTCTTGTTTGATTCATTTATCGAATCCAAGTACTCTGTTTTATCCACTTATCGAATCCAAGTGTTTTAGTTTTATTTACTTATCGATTCCAAGTCTTATAATTTTATTTACCTATCGATTCCAAGTCTTCTAATTTTATTCACTTATCGATTACAAGTCTTCTAGTTTTATTCACTTCTCGATTACAAGTCTTCTAGTTTGTTCAATTATCGATCCAAGTTCTTTAGTTATACTCACCTATCGGTTCCAAGTCTTCCAGTTTTATTCGCTTCTCGATTCCAAGTCTTCTAGTTTTATTCACTTCTCGATTCCAAGTCATCTAGTTTTATCCACTTATTGAATCCATGTGTTTTAGTTTTATTCACTTCTCGATTTTAAGTTCTCTAGTTTCATTCACTTCTCCATTCCATTCTTCTTGTTTTATTCATTTATCGAATCCAAGCACTCTGTTTTATTCACTTATCGCTTCCAAATATTCTAGTTTTATTCACTTATCGATTCCAAGTCTTCTAATTTTATTTACCTATCGATTCCAAGTCTTCTAATTTTATTCACTTATCGATTACAAGTCTTCTAATTTTATTCACTTCTCGATTACAAGTCTTCTACTTTTATTCACTTATCGAATCCAAGTCTTCCAGTTATATTCGCTTCTCGATTCCAAGTCTTCTAGTTTTATTCACTTCTCGATTCCAAGTCCTCTAGTATTATCTACTTATCGAATCCAAGTGTTTTAGTTTTATTCACTTCTCGATTCCAGGTCCTCTAGTTTTATCCACTTATAGAATCCAAGTCCTTTAGTTTTATCCACTTATCGAATCCAAGTCCTCTAGTTTTATTCACTTATCGATTCCAAGTCTTCTAGTTTTATTCACTTCTCGATTACAAGTCTTCTAGTTTGTTCAATTATCGATCCAAGTCCTTTAGTTATACTCACCTATCGGTTCCAAGTCTTCCAGTTTTATTCGCTTCTCGATTCCAAGTCTTCTAGTTTTACTCACTTCTCGATTACAAGTCTTCTAGTTTGTTCAATTATCGTTCCAAGTCCTTTAGTTATAATCTCTAATCGATTCCAAGTCTTCCAGTTTTATTCGCTTCTCGATTCCAAGTCTTCTAGTTTTATTCACTTCTAGATTCCAAGTCCTCTAGTTTTATCCACTTATTGAATCCATGTGTTTTAGTTTTATTCACTTCTCGATTCCAAGTTCTCTAGTTTTATTCACTTCTGCATTCCAGTCTTCTTGTTTTATTCATTTATCGAATCCAAGTACTCTGTTTTATTCACTTATCGCTTCCAAATATTCTAGTTTTATTCACTTATCGATTCCAAGTCTTCTAATTTTATTTACCTATCGATTCCAAGTCTTCTAATTTTATTCACTTATCGATTACAAGTCTTCCAGTTTTATTCACTTCTCGATTACAAGTCTTCTAGTTTTATTCACTTATCGAATCCAAGTCTTCCAGTTTTATTCGCTTCTCGATTCCAAGTCTTCTAGTTTTATTCACTTCTCGATTCCAAGTCCTCTGGTATTATCCACTTATCGAATCCAAGTGTTTTAGTTTTATTCACTTTTCGATTCCAAGTCTTCTAGTTTTATTCACTTATCGATTCCAAGTCGTCTAGTTTTATCCACTTATCGAATCCAAGTGTTTTAGTTTTATTCACTTCTCGATTCCAAGTCTTCTAATTTTATTCACCTATCAATTCCAAGTCTTCTAATTTTATTCACCTATCGAATCCAAGTTTTCTAGTTTTATTCACTTCTCGATTCCAAGTCCTCTAGTTTTATTAAATTATGGAATCCAAGTTTTCTTGTTTTATTCACTTATCGCTTCCAAGTATTCTAGTTTTATTCACTTATCGATTCCAAGTCTTCTAGTTTTATTTACCTATCTATTCCAAGTGTTCTAATTTTATTCACCCTTTCGATTCCAAGTCTTCTAGTTTTATTTACTTATCGATTCTAAGTCTTCTAGTTTTATTCACTTATCGATTCCATGTGTTCTAGTTTTATTCACTTATCGATTCCATGTGTTCTAGTTTTATTCACTTATCGATTCCAAGTCTTCTAGTTTTATTGACTTATCGATTCCAAGTCTTCTAGTTTTATTCACTTATCGATTCCAAGTCTTCTGGTTTTATTCACTTATCGATTCCAAGTCTTTTAATTTTATTCACCTATCGATTCCAAGTCTTCTAATTTTATTCACTTATCGATTCCCAGTCTTCTAGTTTTATTCACTTATCGATTCCAAGTCTTGTAGTTTTATTCACTAATCGATTCCAGTTTTCTAGTTTTATTGACTTCTCGATTCCAAGTTTTCTAGTTTTATTCACTTATCGATTCCAAGTCTTCTAGTTTTATTCACTTAACGATTCTTATTCTTCTAGTTTGATTTATTTATCGACTCCCCTTAGCGATAATTTAAGACCATTTCTGTAGTCTTGAATCACAAGTTTATGAGTTCGTTTAACTTATGAACACAGGGTGTTAAATAAAATGTTTAACATTAATCATGACACACTTGTAAGGAAAACTTCGCTTAACGTCAGTCTTTGTAACAAAAGTGCGTTTGGGTTACAAAACAGAAGATACCAACCTATAGTATAGGAAATAATTATAGATATACTGAATAAAATATTTTCTTATTAAAATATCATGGAATTGCTTCTTCTCCATTGCATGAAAAAATGCACCATAATAACGTCACCCAATGATAATCTACACGGTGACTGTCTACCATGTAAACAAATAAACAGTGCTACGAAACCTAATACTTCTAGACGTACTGACAGAAGTACCAGATAACAAATGGGTAGAAAGCCACTATTTGACTGGTGAAGAATATACCATACGAAACAACGAGGAGAAATGTAATATTTCATTCAGATATGTTTGGACTGATACAAGAAACTAGTACTGTGGTTCGTAGATGTGTTAGGATACAGAGAAACTTGTAATGTTGATGTCAGAGGTGTTAGGTTGTGGTGGTAGGTTTGGCGTTTTATGGCACAAAGCATCTAGGCTATCTGCGCCAAACATCCAGTAAAAAGGTAAAAGATTAAAATTTGTTAAAAGGAACCAAAGTAAAACCAAACAATGTTTAATTATTGAATTAAAATTTAAACAGCAGGAAATCCAGGTTTTATATCTAGTGTACAGCAGTAAGAGAGAAATTAGAGGGATAATATTTTTAAAGGACATTCTGTAACATAAGTTGAATGGTTATAACTCCCTAAGATGACTAACAGGTAAGTTCAAACATCAGTGTTAGTCACCTGTAGTTGTCCTGGTTTCAAATTATTTGATGTTACGACCATTTTCTAATTTCATATCGAACTAGTTGTACTTCAAGAAGGAATTATAAAAATGGTCTAATTTATGAATTAAAAACTTAAATAGTGTAAAATAGCCTTTAAAAACTAAAAACATTTGTATGGTGGACAGTGTCACCATCACCAATAACACTGTCCAATGTTATGGACAAACCTTGGTACAAAACATGTTTAAAATAGTGCCGTCGTTGAGAGTCGTAATGATGGCAGGAAAGTAAAACGTGGCTTACAGTGATTTGAATGTTATACAAACTACACACTGGTGAAACAGTTCCAGATAAAAGAAAACGATGAGTCTAAAATCTGTGACCAAAGCGTAGTCTAGTTAGAACAACTTCCTCTTTCTGATCCTTATGGAAGCAAGACGGCCAAGTTCCAATATAGGGTTTCATTTGGAAAAACTTGTTTTCACGTTGCTCACTCTAAGTCGACTGCCAACTGGCACAGAGCCAAGTCTTGAATACAGGACCATAGTCCATGTATGGAAACAGGCACAGCAGTGATAGTGTCAGAGCAGATGGATTTAGCTGTGGTGTCGGCAAGCTTGTTCCCGCGAATACCAACGTGGACTGGTATCCAGGAAAACTGGATAGAAGTATATGTTAAAGAGAAATGGACATCAGCGAGAACAGGATAAGAACTAATGTGAAGCGATTCCAGGGCTAACAGAGAGCTAAGTGAATCGGTATAAATAGAACACTTCGTGTACTGCATAGCTTCTATGTGACCCAGGGCAAGAGAAATGGTATACAATTCAGCAGTGAACACAGAAACTGTAGAGGGGATTCTGTGCGCAAGAACCGAATCACGGCAAACAATGGCAAAGCTCACAAAGTACTCTGACTTCTATTCATCTGTATAAATGGAAATGGTAGGGCAGTTCGAAAGATGTTCGGCAAATAGAAGACAATACTTCCAATCAGGAGTATCTGTCTTCTTCAGATGACTCAATGAAAGTTCACATTTCGGGATAATAATTGAAGCTCCTGATGGTGAACAGGGCCCAACATTTTCAAGGATGAAGTTATGGTAGAGCCACAGACCAGAGACCCATAGTCTTGTTTTGATTGAATAAGAACATGATAAATTTTTAGCATGGAACATCAGTCCACCCCCGAAGAGGTGGAAGAGAAGATAGGGAAGATGTTCAGTGCCCTTGTACACTTGACCCATATCTGCTTCATGTGTGGAATAAAGATCAGGTTATGGTCAAATATAAGTCCCAAGAACTTTGCCTCAGGAACAACGGGAAGCACAGCTTCACCAATATGGAGTTCAGGATCAGGGTGAATACCCCGTTAACAGCAAAAGTGCATGAGAACAGTTTTGAAGAGAGAAAGGTTGAAACCGTTTGCTGTGGTCCACGTCAGTAAATGGTTGAGAACAGTCTGTAGTTGCCACTTAATAGACGACTGACACGAGATGTGGACAAAGAGACAGTTTGTAGGGGACAGTTGTCCACTGATGCCATTAATCTTCATAATGAAAACACTGAAGATGATGCCTTGAGGAACTCCAAGTTCCTGTGGGAAATAAAATACAGAAACAAGATGTTGTCGTTTGAGAAAGGTTTCCCTGACTGATGTTTCAAGTCGAATCAGATGGTCCATGGTGGAATGCTGTCTTCGAAACCCAAAATAAGAGGGTGAGAGGAGGTTGTTTGATTCCAGGAACCAAACAAGACGAGTATTAACCATCCTCTCTAAGGTCTTACAGAGACAACTCGTCAAAATAATTTGACGGTAGTTCAAAGGAATCTTGAGATTCTTCTCAGGTTTAGGAAAAGGGAGTACAATAACATGGTGCATCGGGAAAAAACATTCTCCTGCCAGATCTGGTTAAAAACAATCAGAAGAAGAGCAAGAGAGGCAGGACAGAGATAGCGTACCATCTTGTAATGAATATCATTAGGTCAGAATGATGTACTGCCAGACAAATAAAGAGCAAGTTTACGTTCCACCAGTGTAAGGGAGTTATTATAGTCATAGAGATCGTTCTGCCCGTGTTTTGAGGGCTATGAAGATGGGGGAAGAAGCAGAAGTGCCAGATGCATGAGAAAATCTTTTGCCGAGAGTATTGGTAACGCTCTGAGTATCAGCAACTTCCTGGCCATTAGAAAACAAGATTAAAAGGGGGCAGAAGTATACTGGCCGTTAACCTTTCAAATTTTGTCTCATACGACTTTGGAACTGATAGTAGAAGAAATGCTAGAGGTGTATTTAATCCAAGATTCCTTGTGGCTTTGATGTCTCACCTGTCCAGCACGTGCACGGGTCTGCTGAAATGCAATGCAGTTTAAAGTATGGGATACTTACGAAAAGTATCCCAAGCTCGTTTTTGATCTTTTGTTGTCATATTGCAGGCAGGTTTCCACCAAGGACGAGAATACTGTGGGAAACGTGTCGAAGTCTTAGGAATATACTGAGTAGCTGCCTGGACAATAGAGTCAGTTACTGCTGCTAAACAGTCATCTACCGATGGGTTACACTTGATGGCATGATCGAGATCAGAGAGAGTGGTGAAAGAAGCTCAGTTAGCCTGGTCCAACTTCCATCAAGGCACGTGGGCCGGTAGGCATAGACCACGGCCAGTATCTCTCAAAATGATAGTAAAATGATCACTGTCCCGTGGATTACTGTCGACTCTCCAAGAAAAGTAAGTGAAAAATAAAGGGTAGCAGATATAAAGATCTGTAGCAGTAAAAAACTGACTAGATGCATGAAAATAAGTATAAGAACCAGCATTGAAGAGAGACAGATTGCAGTCCAAGAGCATATGCTCTATAGCACGACCCCTCCCAAAGGGGATAATGTCCATGAAAATCCTCCAATAGTAAATATGGGAATGGTAACTACTCAATGAAGGCATCAAGGTCTGACTGATTATAGATCTCTTCAAGAGGCAGGAAGATATAATAAATAGTGATGGTACAACCCAAGGAAACATGGGTGGCTGCAGCCTTCAAGGGTGTATATCAAGTGACAAGGACAGGGTGGGCACGTGCTGATCACCCAGCAATGCCACCCCTCCATGCATTCGTCCATCACATGACCTGTCGTTAATATACAAGAAAAATTGCTGAAGGGTGACTGTATCAACAGGTTTCAGAATGTTTCCTGTAAGGAGAGACACATGTGATGGTAAGAATCAATAAAATCCTTAAAGTCACCTAAATTTGATCGAAAACCTCGACAGTTCACTGGATCAGAGTGGCGATTGTTATATATATGGAGGAGAATGTAGCCGGGAGATTTTCTATTCGCGACCACGTTTCTATTTATTTATTGGACGAAGATTTATCAATCTCCATGGATCCTGCCCTGGGTCGGATAGGTAGATCTCTGTCTGTATACAAAGATTCCAATGACCGAAAGAGTGAACGAATGGTCGATTTACTTTTCGGGGCTGCAAAAGAGGATGGACTCGAGGAAACATTTGAACCTTAAGGAAGTAAAACTGGGCAGTCACTGGAAGGAGCAGCAGGGACAGAGATGGAAGTGGACATAGATGTATCAACTTTTTTTAATCATGGAGGACATAAGATTGTTAAGATGTTTTGCAAACGATTATGTTGGAAGCACGAAAAGATCTGTCTGCACCCTCACTGTGGTAGTGGAATGGAGTACAGCATCATTTGTCCAAGATAGAGTTGGGAACAGTAAAGAGGTTATGTTGTTAACAGTCTTTAAGTGTTGCACCTCTTTCTTTTCTTCCTCTTCAGGGCAAGAAATAGATTAAGAGGAGTGTGAGCCACTACAGTTAACACAGTATGGTTCCAGGTTGGACTTTTAAGCAACGTGGCCTTTACCACCACAACGAGCACGTATCAAAGAATCACGACATGATGTTTTAGGAAAGTAAGGCTGTATCTTGCAGTTCAGATAACCTGCTTTGACTCTGGCAGGAGACAAGGTGATGTAAACGTTAATATGAAAACATTGGTGGGGTCCATAATTCCGTCTTTAAGAGTAAAGATTCGGTATATAGTAGTAATGCCTTAGCTGGAGAAATCAGTGAGGATTTCCGACTTGGGAATATTCTTTAAATCCCTCTCAACTATAACTTCTCCAGAAGAATTCAAAGTCGCATGGGGAGTACCCTCAATGGGTATATCCCCAGTGGCTTTTAATTTCAAGAGAAGTTTGGTATGCTGTAGTGAAGATGTTTCCACCAAAATGTCTCCAGAGTGCAACTTCTTTATTGACTTTGGGAAACCAGCAAGTCCCTCTAATCCTATCTGAATTAAAAATGGAGACATCTGGCCCCAAGGATTTCTCAGATAAGGAAGGGAGAATCAGAAATCGAAGTGCAGAATCTGGCTGTAATATTAATTGTGCAACAGAGTCATCCAAGTGTAGTCGTTTTCTAATGATATATTTTTTTGTTCGAAAGAGGGGTATCCATAAGAAAGAAGCAACATTTCAGTGCCCACTGACCCCACCCACCATGAACCTCTATGAGGAGATGCACTACAGTGCCAAACAAGGACACTGCAACAACGCCAGGGTATCGTAAGCACTATACCAAACACCAGTATCAGATACAATGTCAACAACACCTGTTGAGAGCATCCAACGCTGGCACATGGTTGACCCTAGCTCAAGTGGACCACCCGATTGACCCTAGGGGCCACCCTAAGGCCGACCGTCTACAGGAATTCAAGGTCAAAGTGGTGTGTTGGGGTTGGACCCCTCAACCACCAGGATCCTCTCCTCACCTTCATTGGTCATCACACATGGCAAACACATGGGTGGATGTTTACATCCCAGAGATGGTAAACTAAAAGAACAGAATCTTCTCTAGAAGGTCCCCTCACCACGTACAGGAATCATCACCAAGGGGGACGTGTTAGGATACACAAAAATTAGTATTGTTGATAATAGATGTGTTAGGATACACAGATTTGGCTTGTTTTGAATTTTGCGCAAAGCTACTCGACGACTGTCCGTCCCTAATTTAGCAGTGTAAGACCAGACGGAAGACAACTAGTCATAACCACCAACCGCCAACTCTTGGGCTACTTTATTACCAACGAATAGTGGGACTGACCGTCACATAATAACGCCCTCATGACTGAACGGGCGAGCATGATTGGTGTGACGGGAATTTGAACCCGCGATTCTCAAATTATGAGTCAAGTGCTGTTACAACCTAGCCATGCCGGGGCCGGATACAGAGAAACTAGTAATGTTGATAATAGATATGTTAGAATACAGAGAAACTAGTACTGTTGATAATAGAGGCGTTAGGATACAGAGAAACTAGTACTGTTGATAATAAATGTGTTAGGATACATAGAAACTAGTACTGTTGATAACAGATGTGTTAGTACATACAAAACACTAGTACTGTTGATAACAGATGTGTTAGTACATACAAAACACCAGTACTGTTGATAACAGATGTGTTAGTACATACAAAACACTAGTACTGTTGATAACAGATGTGTTAGTACATACAAAACACTAGTACTGTTGATAACAGATGTGTTAGTACATACAGAAACTAGTACTGTTGATAATAGATGTTACCATACACAGAAACTAGTAATATTGGTAATAGAAGTGTTAAGATACACAGAAACTATTAATATTGGTAATAGAAGTGTTAGGATACACAAAGACTAGTAATATTGGTTATAGATGTGTTAGGATACCGAGAAACCAGTGCTGTTCATAACAGATGGGTTAGGATACAGAGAAACTAGTGCTCTAGTGCTGTCGATAATAGATGTGTTAAGATACAGAGAAACTAGTACTGTTGATAATAGATGTATTAGGATACAGAGAAACTAGTACTGTTGATAATAGATGTGTTAGAATACATAGAAACTAGCACTGTTAATAATAGATGTGTTAGAATACATAGAAACTAGTACTGTTGATTATAGATGTGTTAGGATACATAGAAACTAGTACTGTTGATAATAGATGTGTTAGAATACATAGAAACTGGTACTGTTGATAATACATGTATTAGGATACATAGAAACTAGTACTGTTGATAATAGATGTATTAGAATACATAGAAACTAGTACTGTTGATAATACATGTATTAGGATACATAGAAACTAGTACTGTTGATAATAGATCTATTAGAATACATAGAAACTAGTACTGTTGATAATAAATGTCAGAATACACAGAAGATGGTGCTGTTGATAATAGATGCGTTAGTACATACAGAAACTAGTACTGTTGATTACAGATGCGTTAGGATACACAGAAACTACTAGTGGAGATAGTAGACTAGACAGAGACACAGTAAGTGTGAATTTCACTTTTATGACAACAGTCTACGTATTAGATGGAAACGTACAAAACTGACATCTAACAGCTGAGAATCCAATTAAATAGTAAAACGATATCTGGTACATAAATATGGAACATGAGGAACCATAGATTGGAACGTATAAATTTATGAAATATTATTCTCAACAAGAGAGGTCAGATCACACGTGTCACAACTAAACAACTAACAATAATGCTTTGATAGTTTACAGTAACATAAAACATATTACATTGTACATAACCTCTTCTTTTTAAGTGTTACATGATGTAGTTTTATATAAGCATTTTATCTCTAACTGCTCATTGTTGATTACTTCTACATGTCCATCACTTGCACGATTTTAACTGTTTTCAATTCATTGTATATAAATTCCTGAGGCAACACGGACTGTCCACTGATAAACGGTCTATGATAGGACTATTATATTAAGTATGATAATATACAGTCCTGGACTGCAGGATACAAACACAGAATCAAAACCCTCCATACTAAAACTGGTCAGATATATTCAAAATAAAATTGTTCTTATCTGAAAGAAAAGCTAGAACAGTATTATAAATAAAAGTATAATCCAAGAACAGACTTGCAAGCTTTACGTTATGATTTAATCCAAGAACAGACCTGCATGCTTTAAGTTATGATTTAATCCAAGAACAGACCTGCAAGCTTTACGTTATGATTTAATCCAAGAACAGACCTGCATGCTTTAAGTTATGATTTAATCCAAGAACAGACATGCATGCTTTACGTTATGATTTATTTCCGTATTAACTGAACGTATTACGGAAAGATTAACTAGCTGTTGCTATACATATGTGAAATGGAATACTTATATTTCATGGATTTGGAACGAAAATCAATATAAGTGTGTGTGTTTTTTTTTTCTTATTGCAAAGCCACATCGGACTATGTGCTGAGTCCACCGAGGGGGAATCGAATCCCTAATTTTAACGTTGCAAATCCGTACTTACCAAAAAGACATCAAAATAATTAACGTTTACAGTAATCCAAGTAAATCAACTCAAATCATTTCAGTTTGAATGATGGACCACACTACCTTTGATTGTGTTAACCCTAGATTTATCGATGGGTGATGGATTCCATTAGCCTTTTAAATATTATTTATAGAACAGATTGTTGGATATAGGAATTCTAATGACGAAGAAAATCTTAAACAAAAATGCCACCAACATTGCATTCATTTGGCAATACTAACGTTCTATGTACTTTACAGAGAATGTTGTAACAAGTAACATAATACTATTCAATATGAGGAGCCCACGAGAAAGTGCTGATATAAAATTCGTAGTCTAAGGTTAACTTTTACAATGACAAAACATGGCTGTACCTGTAACAGGTAATATAAAAAAAGAACTGTATGTTTGGTACACACGTATAAATCTGTTAAATTGTTATACATACCTGATAAACATTTCAATAATAAATTCCAATGATGTCAAAGTGACCTCTATAAGTTAGATCTGTGAATAACATCTTGATTCAGGGTAAAATGTTGATTTGAAATATAGCCTAGTGTTGAACTTTGTCCAATAAACTTTTGTCGTGAGAAATGTTTACAAAAATCTATACTTAAAGATGACGAACAGTTTAATATTTACATATTTCTATCATTTATACACGGTATGTATCATAACAACCTGTATATACACGGTATGCATCATAACAACCTGCATATACATGGTAGATATCATAACAACCTGCATATAAACGGTATGTATCATAACAACCTGTATATACACGGTATGTATCATAACAACCTGCATATAAACGGTATGTATCATAACAACCTGCATATACACGCTAGGTATCATAACAACCTGTATATACAGGGTATGTATCATAACAACCTGTATATACACGGTATGTATCATAACAACCTGCATATACACGGTAGGTATCATAACAACCTGCATATACACGGTATATATCATAACAACCTGTATATAAACGCTAGGTATCATAACAACCTGTATATACACGGTATGTATCATAACAACCTGCATATACATGGTAGATATCATAGCAACCTGTATATAAACGCTAGGTATCATAACAACCTGTATATACACGGTATGTATCATAACAACCTGTATATACACGGTATGTATCATAACAACCTGTATACACACGGTATGTATCATAACAACCTGAATATACACGTTATGTATCACAACAACCTGCATATACACGGTAGGTATCATAACAACCTGCATATACACGGTATGTATCATAACAATCTGTATATACACGGTATGTATCATAACAACCTGTATATACACGGTGGTATCATAACAACCTGCATATACACGGTATATATCATAACAACCTGTATATACACGGTAGGTATCATAACAACCTGTATATAAACGCTAGGTATCATAACAACCTGTATATACACGGTATGTATCATAACAACCTGTATATACACGGTATGTATCATAACAACCTGTATATACACGGTATGTATCATAACCTGTATATACACGGTATCATAACAACCTGCATATACACGGTATGTATCATAACAACCTGCATATGCACGCTAGATATCATAACAACCTGTATATACACGCTAGGTATCATAACAACCTGTATATATACGCTAGGTATCATAACAACCTGTATATACACGCTAGGTATCATAACAACCTGTATATACACAGTATGTATCATAACAACCTGAATATACACGGTAGGTATAATAACAACCTGTATATACACGTTATGTATCATAACAACCTGTATATGCACGGTATGTATCATAACAACCTGTATATACATGGTATGTATCATAACAATCTGTATATACACGCTAGGTATCATATCAACTTATATATGAAAGAATTAAACAACAAAACTTCCAGGCAGATATATAGTTTTACATGAAGATGAACTTCTCAACTGGGGTGTTCAGGGATATTTATTTCCTCCTTCGACCTGCTCGTGATAGAATTCTGATGTATGAAAGATTGGATTACATTATCCAAGTTTTCGTTTTATAACAAATGATTGTGAACATTGACTTACTGAAGATAGTTTCAGAGAAAACAAAAAGTCCGGCCGGTTCAAGGCGGCTGAGAAAAAACAATTTAGACTGGTGGCTGAAGAACAGAAAGAAGGAAGTCAACAAAGCATCACTCCAATGTCCCATAATCAGAGCCACCGAGTGGCTGGAATTTGTAAATCAAAATGCCTCAGAATTTGTTGCGGAGGGAACGGGATCCCGAGAAAACCCACTTTCAAAATATTTTACTTGTCCTGTGCATCGTGCTGTAATGTAAAAAACATCAAATAATGATTAGTAAACTAACATAATGTGTTCATTATGATGTCTTGGAGGCCAGGTATGCATCGAATGGAGACATTAGTTTGTGTGAGGCGCTTGTCATGGTATGTAATTTAGCGGTTAAGGAGTAACGTGTCTGTGTTTTCATATTCATAGCCTTGTGTTGTAAGGCGATCCGTGAGAAGAGAATGTTGCAAATCTCGTGTATGTATTTGATAGGAGTGTATTTGGTAATCTAAATGATATTCCTAGGGGTGTTCTGTTGGAGCTGGAAGGGTCTGGCTGTGGTTTTTGTCGGGTTATATGTGATTTGAGCGTCTTAATTAAATAAGAAAACAAGTGTTGGGTTTGTAAATTTTATTGACAGTGTTAGGTGTGCATCCTTTATAAGTTTTAAATGTTAGATTCTATTACTAACACATTTGTTGACACTTTTAAAATGTTGTGTCCAGGAGAGTCGTGTGTCAAAAGTTATTCCTAGAAATTTGGCATATGAGCTTAATTTGACTGTATTTGTTCCGGGTTCGAAATTAATTTTTTATGATGTTTATTAAGGCTATGCTGAATGCTATGGCAGTGGTTTTATGTAGATTTAAGGCTATGCGGAATGCTATATCAGTGGTTTTGTGGGGATTTAACAGACGTTGCACCAGTTTATTATAGCATTAAGTGTTTCTTTTATTCTGTTGCTTGCAATTGTAGGATTTCGCGACATACTTCAGACAGCTGTGTCAACAGCGTATTGTCAAAAATATATACAATTCAAGTCTGGGAAAGGTATGTTGTTAGCAAAAAGTATGTATAATAGAGAAGATAGGACAGAGCCTTGTGGTACACCAGCATTGATATTAAATGTCTTAGATAAGGTACTGTTTATCTTAAATACTGCAGTGCGGTTAGTTGGAAAGTTCGAGCTCCATCTGATGATTTTCTGGCTAGAGTTTAAGGAATATAATTGGCATCCAATGGTTTTCTTAACATCAAGGAAAACAGAGATAGTTGTTTGGTTATTGTTGAAAGAGTATATCGATTCTGTAAGTCTGGTTTAGTGATCTGTAGTCTGTCATACTTTACGTGATGAGTTTTGAATTTCTGAAATAAGGGATATTTTTTTCACAAAATAAGAGTAGTCTTCTTGAAAGTATTCTTTCGAGAAGTTCACCAATGCAGTTTAATAGGCTTATTGGTTAGAGCTTCCAGTATTTGTTCTCGGGATTGCTGTAACTTTCGCCTATTTTCAGGCGTCGGGAAATGAGTAGAGATAGATAGGTTCATTATATTAAGAAGCTGTTGGAGAAGGTTCAAAAATACCTTTTTAAAGAAATTATTTCTCACACCATCATCTCTAGGAGAGAAGGAGGTTTTGAGCGTTGAAAGGTTTAAAGATAAAATTTCTAACACCATCATCTACAGGAGAGAAGGAGGTTTTGAGTGATGAAAGTTTTAAAGATAATATTTCTAACACTATCATCTCTAGCAGAGAAGTAGGTTTTAAGTGTTGAAAGGTTTAAAGATAATATTTCTAACACCATCATATCTAGTGGAGGAAAAAGTTTTGAGTGTTGAAAGTTTAAAAATAATATTTCTAATACCATCATCTCTAGGAGAAAAGGAGGTTTTGAATTTGAAAGGTTTAAAGATAATATTTCTAACACCATCATCTGTAGGAGGGGAAGAGGTTTTGAGTGTTGAAAGGGTTAAAGATAATATTTCTAATACCATCATCTCTAGGAGAGGAGGAGGTTTTCAGTGTTGAAAAGATTTATATGCAAAAACGGCTCGTTTGGGTTGAGAAAATATTTTACATAGAAGAGCGAACAACGTTTCGACCTTCTTCGGTCATCGTCAGGTTCACAAAGAAAGAGGTAACTGACCGGAAGCTGACCACATGTTTGATTGTCCATAACGACCAATAATGTCCACATATGAATCGTTTAATTACAATCTTGATAAATACATAGCATGGGCATTCTCCAAATATGTAACATCAGCCAGCTCATTCATCAAAGACTCTTTTAATTTCAAGTCTAATCTAAATCAACTTAATCATAAAGCCTTAATGACCAGTTTCGATGTTATATCCCTCTTTACAGAAGTTCCAACCACTGAAGCCTGCAAGATTGCCTTAGAACTCTATATCCGAGACCCTAACCCAACTATAGAAATTCCCAGTAACCAGTTAGCAACCCTCATAGAATTCACCACGATAAAGACAAACTTCATGTTCAACAACCAAAACTATATACAAACAAATGGCCTAAGTATGGGCAACCCAGTATCACCAGTTCTAGCCAATATTTTTATGACACAAGTTGAAACACAAGCAATTAACACAGCATTACATCCACCACTATACTGGTACAGATATGTAGATGACACGGTTGCGGGATTCAAATCAACAGAACACATACTTAATTTTTTCAATCACATTTACTCTAAACATCCCAACATTAACTTCACATATGAACACGAAGAAAGCAATCAAATATCATTTCTTAACCTCAAAATTACAAGAACTGACACACAATTCAAAACAGAAATCCACCGAAAAATCACCCATACTGGACTATACATTCCTTGGGACTCAGCACATGAATCAAAACAAAAACTCAACTTACTAAGAAACCAAATAAACACAGCCATAAAACTATGCTCACCAGATAAAATTAACGATGAATTAGACAAAATAAAACAATACTTCATCAACATCAATAAGTTTCCTCCACAAACCGTAGAAAATATTATTCGCACACACCTAGACAGAAAGCAAAATCAACCAACTAAAGTAAATACAGCTCACGAATCAAAAAACCACGAAACCATATACTGCTGTATACCATATATTCCTGACATCAGCAAACAAATAACCAACATTTGTCAAAAATTAGTAACAAAATATGACATTCCAGTTAATACCAAATTTATTCAAAAACCCGGCACAAAACTGAGGTCTATACTATGTAAAAACTACACTGACAAACACCAAACCAACATTATTTATAAAATACAATGTGATAACTGCCACGACTTCTATATTGGAGAAACAAGTAGAAAAATGGAAACCAGATTCAAAGAACATAAAAAGTCACCTTCACACGTTTTCGAACACTGCAAGTCAAATAAACACAACATAAGCATAGAAAACACTCAAATACTAAATAAAGAAACAAACATAAACAAACGCAAAATTAAAGAAGCCTTACTTATACAACAACTTAAACCCAAAATAAACCAATATAAAGGAACGCCTTTATACCTATATTAATATAATAAAATAAATAAAATTATATATTCAAACATCTAATACCGCCCTCTACATTTCGACACACAGTTACACAACCCCTTTCAAACATGTGGTCAGCTTCCGGTCAGTTACCTCTTTCTTTGTGAACCTGACGATGATCGAAGAAGGTCGAAACGTTGCTCGCTCTTCTATGTAAAATATTTTCTCAACCCAAACGAGCCGTTTTTGCATATAAATTTCTCAACAAGTGAGTTTCTCGACATCACAGATTGTTGAAAAGATTAAAGATAATATCTCTAATACCATAAACTCTAGAAGAGGAAGACGTTTTGAGTGTTGAAAGGGTTAAAGATAATATATCTAATACCATCATCACTAGGAAAGGAAGAAGTTTGGAGTGTAGAGAGGTTTAAAGATAATATTTCTAATACCATTATCTCTAGGAGAGGAAAAGGTTTTCAGTGTTGAAAGGTTTAAAGATAATATCTCTGATAAAATAATCTCTAGGAGAGAAGGAGGTTTTGAGTTTGAAAGGTTTAAAGATAATATTACTAAATAATCACCTCAAGGAGAGGAGGAGGTTTTGAGTGTTGATATGATTAAAGATAATATTTCTATTACCATGATCTCTAAAAGAGGAGGACATTTTAAGTGTTGAAAGGTTTGAAGATAATATTTCTAACACCATCATCTCCGGAGAGAAGTAGGTTTTGAGTGTTGAAAGGTTCAAATATGATATTTCTAACACCATCATCTGTAGGAAAGGAAGAGGATTTGAGTAATTAAATGGTTAAAGATAATATTTTTAATACCATCATCTCTAAGAGAGGAGGAGATTTTGAGTGTTGAAAACTATAAAGATCATATTTCTAATACAATCATCTCTAGGAGAGTAGGAGATATTGAGTGTTGAAAGGTTTAAAGATAATATTTATTACACCATTATCTCTAGGAGAGGAAAAGGTTTTGAGTGTTGAAAGGGTTAAAGATACTATTTCTAATACCATCACCTCTAGGAGAGGAGGAGGTTTTGATTATTGAAAGGTTTAATGAAAATATCTTTAACACCATCATCTCTAGAAGATGAGGAGATTTTAAGTGTTGAAAAGTTTGAAGATAATATTTCTAACACCATCATCTCCAGGAGAGAAGGAGGTTAGAAGTGTGGAAAGGTTTAAAGATAATATTTCTAACACCATCATCTCTAGGAGAGAAATAGGTTTTGAGTGTTGAAAGGTTTAAAGATAATATTTCTAATACCATCACCTCTAGGAGAGAAGGAGGTTTTGATTATTGAAAGGTTTAAAAAAATATTTTTAACACCATCATCTTTAGAAGAGGAGAAGATTTTACGTGTTGAAAGGTTTGAAGATAATATTTCTAACACCATCATCTCTAGGAGAGAAATAGGTTTTGAGTGTTGAAAGGTTAAAAGATAATATTTCTAACACCATCATCTCTAGGAGAGGAAAAGGTTTTGAGTGTTGAAAGGGTTAAAGATACTATTTCTAATAACATCACCTCTAGGAGAGGAGGAGGTTTTGATTATTGAAAGGTTTAAAAAAATATTTTTAACACCATCATCTTTAGAAGAGGAGGAAATTTTAAGTGTTGAAAGGTTTGAAGATAATATTTCTAACACCATCATCTCCAAGAGAGAAAGAGGTTTTGAGTGTTGAAAGGTTAAAAGATAATATTTCTAACACCATCATCTCTAGTAGAGGAAAAGGTTTTGAATGTTGAAAGGTTTAAATATAATATTTCTAACAACATCATATGGAAGACAGGAAGAGGTTTTGAGTGTTGAAAGGGTTAAACATAATATTTCTAATACCATCATCTCTAGGAGAAGAGGAGATTTTCAGTGTTGAAAAGTTTAAAGATAATAGTTCTTATACCATCATCTCTAGAAGAGGAAAAAGTTTTGAGTGTTGAAAGGGTTAAAGATAATATATCTAATACCATCATCTGTAGGAGAGGAAGAGGTTTTGAGTGTTCAAAGGGTTAAAGATAATATTTCTAACACCATCATCTCTAGGAGAGGAGGAAGATTTGAGTGAAGAGAGGTTTAAAGATAATATTTCTAATACCATCATCTCTAAGAAAGGAGGAGGTTTTCAGTGTTGAAAGGTTTAAAGATAATATTTCTAACACGATGATATATAGGAGAGGAGGAGGTTTGGAGAGTTGAAAGGTTTAAAGATATTTCTAACACCATTACCTCTAGGAGAGGAAAACTTTTGAGTGTTGAAAGGTTTAAAGAGAATATTTCTAATATCATCATCTCTAGGAGAAAAGGAGGTTTTATGTTTGAAAGGTTTAAAGATAATATTTCTAATACCATCACCTCAAAGAGGAGGAGGTTTTGAGTGTTGAAAGGTTTAAATATAATATTTCTAACACCATCATCTGTAGGAAAGGAAGAGGAATTGAGTACTTAAAGGGTTAAAGATAATATTTTCAATACCATCATCTCTAAGAGAGGAGGAGATTTTGAGTGTTGAAAAGTTTAAAGATCATATTTCTAACACGATCATATATAGGAGAGGGAGGAAGTTTTGAGTGTAGAGAGATTTAAAGATAATATTTTTAATACCATCATCTGTAAGAGAGGAGGAGGTTCTGAGTGTTGAAAGGATAAAGATACTATTTCTAATACAATCATATCTTCGAGAGTAGGAGATTTTGAGTGTTGAAAGGTTTAAAGATAATATTTCTAACACCATTATCTCTAGGAGAGGAAAAGGTTTTGAGTGTTGAAAGGTTTAAAGATAATATATCTGATAAAATAATCTCTAGAAGAGAAGGAGGTTTTAAGTTTGAAAGATTTAAAGATAATATTTCTAATACCATCATCTCTAGGAGAAAAGGAGGTTTTGAGTTTGAAAGGTTTAAAGATAATATTTCTAAATAATCACCTCAAGGAGAGGAGGAGGTTTTGAGTGTTGATATGAATAAAGATAATATTTCTATTACCATGATCTCTAAAAGAGGAGGAGATTTTAAGTGTTGAAAGGGTTGAAGATAATATTTCTAACACCATCATCTCCGGACAGAAGTAGGTTTTGAGTGTTGAAAGGTTCAAATATGATATTTCTAACACCATCATCTGTAGGAAAGGAAGAGGATTTGAGTATTTAAAGGGTTAAAGATAATATTTTTAATACCATCATCTCTAAGAGAGGAGGAGATTTTGAGTGTTGAAAACTTTAAAGATCATATTTCTAATACAATCATCTCTAGGAGAGTAGGATATTTTGAGTGTTGAAAGGTTCAAATATGATATTTCTAACACCATCATCTGTAGAAAAGGAAGAGGATTTGATTATTGAAAGGTTTAATGAAAATATTTTTAACACCATCATCTCTAGAAGAGGAGGAGATTTTAAGTGTTGAAAGGTTTGAAGATATTATTTCTAACACCATCATCTCCAGGAGAGAAGGAGGTTTTGAGTGTTGAAAGGTTTAAAGATAATATTTCTAACACCATCATCTCTAGGAGAGAAATAGGTTTTGAGTTTTGAAAGGTTTAAAGATAATATTTCTAACACCATCATATGTAGGACAGGAAGAGGTTTTGAGTGTTGAAAGGGTTAAAGATAATATTTCTGATACCATAATCTCTAGGAGAGGAGGAGGTTTTGAATTTGAAAGATTTAAAGATAATATTTCTATTACCATCATCTCTAAGAGAGGAGGAGATTTTAAGTGTTGAAAGGTTTGAAGATAATATTTCTAAACACCATCATCTCTAAGAGAGGAGGAGATTTTAAGTGTTGAAAGGTTTGAAGATAATATTTCTAAACACCATCATCTCCAGGAGAGAAGGAAGTTTTGAGTGTAGAGAGGTTTAAAGATAATATTTCTAATACCATCATCTCTAAGAGAGGAGGAGGTTTTCAGTGTTGAAAGGTTTAAAGATAATATTTCTAACACGATGATATATAGGAGAGGAGGAGGTTTTGAGAGTTGAAAGGTTTAAAGATATTTCTAACACCATTACCTCTAGGAGAGGAAAACGTTTTGAGTGTTGAAAGGTTTAAAGATAATATTTCTGATACAATAATCTCTAGGAGAGGAGGAGGTTTTGAGTTTGAAAGATTTAAAGATATTATTTCTAATACCATCATCTCTAGGAGAAAAGGAGGTTTTGAGTTTGAAAGGTTTAAAGATAATATTTCTAACACCATCATCTCTAGAAGAGAAGGAGGTTTTGAGTGTTGAAAAGTTTAAAGATAATATTTCTAACACGATAATATATAGGAGAGGAGGAAGTTTTGAGTGTAGAGAGGTTTAAAGATACTATTTCTAATACCATCATCTGTAAGAGAGGAGGAGGTTTTGAGTGTTGAAAGGATTAAAGATACTATTTCTAATACAATCATCTCTAGGATAGTAGAAGATTTTGAGTGTTGAAAGGTTTAAAGATAATATTTCTAACACCATTATCTCTAGGAGAGGAAAAGGTTTTGAGTGTTGAAAGGGTTAAAGATAATATATCTAATACCATCATCTCTAGGAGAGGAGGAGGTTTTCAGTGTTGAAAAGTTTAAAGATAATATTTCTAATACCATCATCTCTAGAAAAGGAAGAAGTTTAGAGTGTTGAAAGGGTTAAAGATAATATATATAATACCATCATCTGTAAGAGAGGAAGAGGTTTTGAGTGTTCAAAGGGTTAAAGATATTCTTTCTAACACCATCATCTCTAGTAGAGGAGGAGGTTTGAAGTGTTGAAAGGTTTAAAGATAATATTTTTAACACCATTATCTCTAAAAGAGGAGGAGGTTTTGAGTGTAGAGAGGTTTAAAGATAATATTTCTAATACCATCATCTCTAGGAAACGAGAAAATTTTAAGAGTTGAAAGGTTTGAAGATAATATTTCTAACACCATCATCTCTAGGAGAGAAGAAGGTTTTGAGTAATAAAAAGTTTAAAGATTATATTTCTAATACAATCATCTCTAGGAGAGTAGGAGATTTTGAGTGTTGAAAGGTTTGAAAATAATATTTCTAACACCATCATCTCCAAGAGAGAAGGAGGTTTTGAGTGTTGAAAGGTTAAAAGATAATATTTCTAACAAAATCATCTCTAGTAGAGGAAAAGGTTTTGAATGTTGAAAGGTTTAAATATAATATTTCTAACAACATCATATGGAAGACAGGAAGAGGTTTTGAGTGTTGAAAGGGTTAAACATAATATTTCTAATACCATCATCTCTAGGAGAAGAGGAGATTTTCAGTGTTGAAAAGTTTAAAGATAATATTTCTTATACCATCATCTCTAGAAGAGGAAAAAGTTTTGAGTGTCGAAAGGGTTAAAGATAATATATCTAATACCATCATCTGTAGGAGAGGAAGAGGTTTTGAGTGTTCAAAGGGTTAAAGATAATATTTCTAACACGATGATATATAGGAGAGGAGGAGGTTTTGAGAATTGAAAGGTTTAAAGATATTTCTAACACCATTACCTCTAGAAGAGGAGGAGGTTTTGAGTGTTGAAAGGTTTAAAGATAATATTTCTAACACGATCATATATAGGAGAGGGAGGAAGTTTTGAGTGTAGAGAGGTTTAAAGATAATATTTCTAATACCACCATCTGTAGGAGAGAGGAGGTGGTTTTGAGTGTTGAAAGGTTTAAAGATAATATTTCTAATTCCATCATCTGTAAGAGAGGAGAAGGTTTTGAGTTTGAAAGATTTAAAGATATTATTTCTAATACCATCATCTCTAGGAGAAAAGGAGGTTTTGAGTTTGAAAGGTTTAAAGATAATATATCTAATACCATCATCTCTAGGAGAGGAGGAGGTTTTCAGTGTTGAAAAGTTTAAAGATAATATATCTAATACCATCATCTCTAGGAGAGGAGGAGGTTTTCAGTGTTGAAAAGTTTAAAGATAATATTTCTAATACCATCATCTCTAGAAGAGGAAGAAGTTTAGAGTGTTGAAAGGGTTAAAGATAATATATCTAATACCATCATCTGTAAGAGAGGAAGAGGTTTTGAGTGTTCAAAGGGTTAAAGATATTCTTTCTAACACCATCATCTCTAGTAGAGGAGGAGGTTTGAAGTGTTGAAAGGTTTAAAGATAATATTTTTAACACCATTATCTCTAAAAGAGGAGGAGGATTTGAGTGTAGAGAGGTTTAAAGATAATATTTCTAATACCATCATCTCTAGGAAACGAGGAAATTTTAAGAGTTGAAAGGTTTGAAGATAATATTTCTAACACCATCATCTCTAGGAGAGAAGAAGGTTTTGAGTAATAAAAAGTTTAAAGATTATATTTCTAATACAATCATCTCTAGGAGAGTAGGAGATTTTGAGTGTTGAAAGGTTTGAAAATAATATTTCTAACACCATCATCTCCAAGAGAGAAGGAGGTTTTGAGTGTTGAAAGGTTAAAAGATAATATTTCTAACACCATCATCTCTAGAAGAGGAGGAGGTTTTGAGTGTTGAAAGGTTTAAAGATAATATTTCTAACACGATAATATATAGGAGAGGAGGAAGTTTTGAGTGTAGAGAGGTTTAAAGATACTATTTCTAATACCATCATCTGTAAGAGAGGAGGAGGTTTTGAGTGTTGAAAGGATTAAAGATACTATTTCTAATACAATCATCTCTAGGAGAGTAGAAGAATTTGAGTGTTGAAAGGTTTAAAGATAATATTTCTAACACCATTATCTCTAGGAGAGGAAAAGGTTTTGAGTGTTGAAAGGGTTAAAGATAATATATCTAATACCATCATCTCTAGGAGAGGAGGAGGTTTTCAGTGTTGAAAAGTTTAAAGATAATATTTCTAATACCATCATCTCTAGAAGAGGAAGAAGTTTAGAGTGTTGAAAGGGTTAAAGATAATATATCTAATACCATCATCTGTAAGAGAGGAAGAGGTTTTGAGTGTTCAAAGGGTTAAAGATATTCTTTCTAACACCATCATCTCTAGTAGAGGAGGAGGTTTGAAGTGTTGAAAGGTTTAAAGATAATATTTTTAACACCATTATCTCTAAAAGAGGAGGAGGTTTTGAGTGTAGAGAGGTTTAAAGATAATATTTCTAATACCATCATCTCTAGGAAACGAGGAAATTTTAAGAGTTGAAAGGTTTGAAGATAATATTTCTAACACCATCATCTCTAGGAGAGAAGAAGGTTTTGAGTAATAAAAAGTTTAAAGATTATATTTCTCATACAATCATCTCTAGGAGAGTAGTAGATTTTGAGTGTTGAAAGGTTTGAAAATAATATTTCTAACACCATCATCTCCAAGAGAGAAGGAGGTTTTGAGTGTTGAAAGGTTAAAAGATAATATTTCTAACACCATCATCTCTAGTAGAGGAAAAGGTTTTGAATGTTGAAAGGTTTAAATATAATATTTCTAACAACATCATATGGAAGACAGGAAGAGGTTTTGAGTGTTGAAAGGGTTAAACATAATATTTCTAATACCATCATCTCTAGGAGAAGAGGAGATTTTCAGTGTTTAAAAGTTTAAAGATAATATTTCTTATACCATCATCTCTAGAAGAGGAAAAAGTTTTGAGTGTTGAAAGGGTTAAAGATAATATATCTAATACCATCATCTGTAGGAGAGGAAGAGGTTTTGAGTGTTCAAAGGGTTAAAGATAATATTTCTAACACGATGATATATAGGAGAGGAGGAGGTTTTGTGAATTGAAAGGTTTAAAGATATTTCTAACACCATTACCTCTAGAAGAGGAGGAGGTTTTGAGTGTTGAAAGGTTTAAAGATAATATTTCTAACACGATCATATATAGGAGAGGGAGGAAGTTTTGAGTGTAGAGAGGTTTAAAGATAATATTTCTAATACCATCATCTGTAGGAGAGGAGGTGGTTTTGAGTGTTGAAAGGTTTAAAGATAATATTTCTAATTCCATCATCTGTAAGAGAGGAGGAGGTTTTGAGTGTTAAAAGGATAAAGATACTATTTCTAATACAATCATCTCTTCGAGAGTAGGAGATTTTGAATGTTGAAAGGTTTAAAGATAATATTTCTAACACCATTATCTCTAGGAGAGGAAAAGGTTTTGAGTGTTGAAAGGTTTAAAGATAATATTTCTAATACCATCATCTCTATGAGAAAAGGAGGTTTTGAGTTTGAAAGGTTTAAAGATAATATTTCTAAATAATCACCTCAAGGAGAGAAGGAGGTTTTGAGTATTGATATGAATAAAGATAATATTTCTATTACCATGATCTCTAAAAGAGGAGGAGATTTTAAGTGTTGAAAGGGTTGAAGATAATATTTCTAACACCATCATCTCCGGAGAGAAGTAGGTTTTGAGTGTTGAAAGGTTCAAATATGATATATCTAACACCATCATCTGTAGGAAAGGAAGAAGATTTGAGTATTTAAAGGGTTAAAGATAATATTTTAATACCATCATCTCTAAGAGAGGAGGAGATTTTGAGTGTTGAAAACTTTAAAGATCATATTTCTAATACAATCATCTCTAGGAGAGTAGGATATTTTGAGTGTTGAAAGATTTAAAGATAATATTTCTAACACCATTATCTCTAGGAGAGGAAAAGGTTTTGAGTGTTGAAAGGGTTAAAGATACTATTTCTAATACCATCACCTCTAGGAGAGGAGGAGGTTTTGATTATTGAAAGGTTTAATAAAAATATTTTTAACACCATGATCTCTAGAAGAGGAGGAGATTTTAAGTGTTGAAAGGTTTGAAGATAATATTTCTAACACCATCATCTAACGGAGAGAAGGAGGTTTTGAGTGTTGAAAGGTTTAAAGATAATATTTCTAACACCATCATCTCTATGAGAGAAATAGGTTTTGAGTGTTGAAAGGTTTAAAGATAATATTTCTAACACCATCATATGTAGGACAGGAAGAGGTTTTGAGTGTTGAAAGGGTTAAAGATAATATTTCTAACACCATCATCTCTAGGAGAGGAAGAGGTTTGGAATGTTCAAAGGTTTAAAGATAATATTTTAACACCATTATCTCTAGGAGAGGAGGAGGTTTTGAGTGTAGAGAGGTTTAAAGATAATATTTCTAATACCATCATCTCTAGGAGACGAGGAGATTTTAAGAGTTAAAAGGTTTGAAGATAATATTTCTAACACCATCATCTCTGGGAGAGAAGAAGGTTTTGAGTGTTAAAAGGTTTAAAAAATATATTTCGAACACCATCATCTCCAGGAGAGAAGGAGGTTTTGAGTGTTCAAAGGTTCAAAGATAATATTTCTGATACCATAATCTCTAGGAGAGGAGGAGGTTTTGAATTTGAAAGATTTAAAGATAATATTTCTAATACCATCATCTCTAGGAGAAAAGGAGATTTTGAGTTTGAAAGGTTTAAAGATAATACTTCGAACACCATCATCTGTAGGAGGGGAAGAGGTTTTGAGTATTGAAAGGGTTAAATATAATATTTCTAACACCATCATATGTAGGACAGGAAGAGGTTTTGAGTGTTGAAAGGGTTAAAGATAATATTTCTAAACACCATCATCTCTAAGAGAGGAGGAGATTTTAAGTGTTGAAAGGTTTGAAAATAATATTTCTAAACACCATCATCTCTAAGAGAGGAGGAGATTTTAAGTGTTGAAAGGTTTGAAGATAATATTTCTAAACACCATCATCTCCAGGAGAGAAGGAAGTTTTGAGTGTAGAGAGGTTTAGAGATAATATTTCTAATACCATCATCTCTAAGAGAGGAGGAGGTTTTCAGTGTTGAAAGGTTTAAAGATAATATTTCTAACACGATGATATATAGGAGAGCAGGAGGTTTTGAGAGATGAAAGGTTTAAAGATATTTCTAACACCATTACCTCTAGGAGAGGAAAAGGTTTTGAATGTTGAAAGGTTTAAAGATAATATTTCTGATACAATAATCTCTAGGAGAGGAGGATGTTTTGAGTTTGAAAGATTTAAAGATAATATTTCTAATACCATCATCTCTAGGAGAAAATGAGGTTTTGAGTTTGAAAGGTTTAAAGATAATATTTCTAATACCATCACCTCAGGAGAGGAGGAGGTTTTGAGTGTTGAAAGGTTTAAAGATAATATTTCTAACACCATCATCTCTAGTAGAGGAAAAGGTTTTGAGTGTTGAAAGGTTTAAATATAATATTTCTAACACCATCATCTGTAGGAAAGGAAGAGGAATTGAGTACTTAAAGGGTTAAAGATAATATTTTCAATACCATCATCTCTAAGAGAGGAGGAGATTTTGAGTGTTGAAAAGTTTAAAGATCATATTTCTAATACCATCACCTCTAGGAGAGGAGGAGGGTTTGATTGTTGAAAGGTTTAAAAAAAATATTTCTAACACCATCATCTCTAGAAGAGGAGGAGGTTTTGAGTGTTGAAAGGATTAAAGATACTATTTCTAATACAATCATCTCTAGGAGAGTAGGAGATTTTGAGTGTTGAAAGGTTTAAAGATAATATTTCTAACACCATTATCTCTAGGAGAGGAAAAGGTTTTGAGTGTTGAAAGGGTTAAAGATAATATATCTAATACCATCATCTCTAGGAGAGGAGGAGGTTTTCAGTGTTGAAAAGTTTAAAGATAATATTTCTAATACCATCATCTCTAGAACAGGAAGAAGTTTAGAGTGTTGAAAGGGTTAAAGATAATATATCTAATACCATCATCTGTAGGAGAGGAGGAGGTTTGAAGTGTTGAAAGGTTTAAAGATAATATTTTTAACACCATTATCTCTAAAAGAGGAGGAGGTTTTGAGTGTAGAGAGGTTTAAAGATAATATTTCTAATACCATCATCTCTAGGAAACGAGGAAATTTTAAGAGTTGAAAGGTTTGAAGATAATATTTCTAACACCATCATCTCTAGGAGAGAAGAAGGTTTTGAGTAATAAAAAGTTTAAAGATTATATTTCTAACACTATCATTTCCAGGAGAGAAGGAGGTTTTGAGTGTTCAAAGGTTTAAAGATAATATTTCTAACACCATCATCTCTAGGAGAGCAATAGGTTTTGAGTGTTGAAATGTTTAAAGATAATATTTCTAACATCATCATCTCTAGTAGAGGAAAAGGTTTTGAGTGTTGAAAGGTTCAAATATGATATTTCTAACATCATCATCTGTAGGAAAGGAAGAAGATATGAGTATTTAAAGGGATAAAGATCATATTTCTAATACCATCATCTCTAGAAGAGGAAGAGGTTTTGTGTGTTGAAAGGTTTAAAGATAATAATTCTATTACCATCATCTCTAAGAGAGAAGGAGATTTTAAGTGTTGAAAGGTTTGAAGATAATATTTCTAAACACCATCATCTCCAGGAGAGAAGGAAGTTTTGACTGTTGAAAGGTTTCAAGATAATATTTCTGATACAATAATCTCTAGGAGAGGAGGAGGTTTTGAGTTTGAAAGTTTTAAAGATAATATTTCTAATACCATCATCTCTAGGAGAAAAGGAGGTTTTGAGTTTGAAAGGTTTACAGATAATATTTTTAATACCATCACCTCAGGAGAGGAGGAGGTTTTGAGTGTTGAAAGGTTTAAAGATAATATTTCTAACACCATCATCTCTAGTAGAGGAAAAGGTTTTGAGTGTTGAAAGGTTTAAATATAATATTTCTAATACCATCATCTCTAGGAGAAAAGGAGGTTTTGAGTTTGAAAGGTTTAAAGATATTATTTCTAACACCATCATCTCTAGTAGAGGAGGAGGTTTGAAGTGTTGAAAGGTTTAAAGATAATATTTTTAACACCATTATCTCTAGGAGAGGAGGAGGTTTTGAGTGGAGAGAGGTTTAAAGATAATATTTCTAATACCATCATATCTAGGAAACGAGGAGATTTTGAGTGTTGAAAGGTTTAAAGATAATATTTTTAACACCATCATCTGTAGGAGAGTAGGAGGTTTTGAGTGTTGAAAGGTTTAAAGATAATATTTGTAACACCATCATCTCTAAAACAGGAGGAAGTTTTGAGTGTTGAAAGGGTTAAAGATAATATTTCTAACACCATCATCTCTAAAAGAGGAGGAAGTTTTGAGTGTTGAAAGGTTTAAAGATAAAAATTTTAACACCATCATCTGTTGGAGAGGAGGTGCTTTTCACTGTTGAAATGTTTAAAAATTTATTTCTGATACCATCATCTCAAGGAGAGGAGGAGATTTTGATTGTTGAAAGGTGGGTTCCCCGTTGTTATCAGTCTTCCAAAAGTATCATGTCTTCAGTGATGGTTTAAAGATAAAAATTTTAACACCATCATCTGTAAAACAGGAGGTGCTTTTCACTGTTGAAATGTTTAAAAAATTTATTTCTGACACCATCATCTCAAAAAGAGGAGGAGATTTTGATTGTTGAAAGGTTTAAAGAAAAAATTTTAACACCATCATCTGTTGGAGAGGAGGTGCTTTTCACTGTTGAAATGTTTAAAAAATTTATTTCTGATACCATCATCTCAAGGAGAGGAGGAGATTTTGATTGTTGAAAGGTGGGTTCCCGTTGTTATCAGTCTTCCAAAGTATATCATGTCTTCAGTGATGTTGGCCAGAAACAGTGGAATGTATATATCATGTCTACTTGACAAGTGGTTGTGAGTGTTCAAAGGTTTAAAGATAATATTTCTAACACCATCATCTCTAGGAGAGCAATAGGTTTTGAGTGTTGAAATGTTTAAAGATAATATTTCTAACATCATCATCTCTAGTAGAGGAAAAGGTTTTGAGTGTTGAAAGGTTCAAATATGATATTTCTAACATCATCATCTGTAGGAAAGGAAGAAGATATGAGTATTTAAAGGGATAAAGATCATATTTCTAATACCATCATCTCTAGAAGAGGAAGAGGTTTTGTGTGTTGAAAGGTTTAAAGATAATAATTCTATTACCATCATCTCTAAGAGAGAAGGAGATTTTAAGTGTTGAAAGGTTTGAAGATAATATTTCTAAACACCATCATCTCCAGGAGAGAAGGAAGTTTTGACTGTTGAAAGGTTTCAAGATAATATTTCTGATACAATAATCTCTAGGAGAGGAGGAGGTTTTGAGTTTGAAAGTTTTAAAGATAATATTTCTAATACCATCATCTCTAGGAGAAAAGGAGGTTTTGAGTTTGAAAGGTTTACAGATAATATTTTAATACCATCACCTCAGGAGAGGGAGGAGGTTTTGAGTGTTGAAAGGTTTAAAGATAATATTTCTAACACCATCATCTCTAGTAGAGGAAAAGGTTTTGAGTGTTGAAAGGTTTAAATATAATATTTCTAATACCATCATCTCTAGGAGAAAAGGAGGTTTTGAGTTTGAAAGGTTTAAAGATATTATTTCTAACACCATCATCTCTAGTAGAGGAGGAGGTTTGAAGTGTTGAAAGGTTTAAAGATAATATTTTTAACACCATTATCTCTAGGAGAGGAGGAGGTTTTGAGTGGAGAGAGGTTTAAAGATAATATTTCTAATACCATCATATCTAGGAAACGAGGAGATTTTGAGTGTTGAAAGGTTTAAAGATAATATTTTTAACACCATCATCTGTAGGAGAGTAGGAGGTTTTGAGTGTTGAAAGGTTTAAAGATAATATTTGTAACACCATCATCTTACACTCACAATCATACACACAATCTGCTTGTAAAGTATGAAACTTCGTCCAAGAGCTGTGGGAATAGAATTGTCACAGCTTACACTCACAATCATACACACAATCTGCTTGTAAAGTATGAAACTTCGTCCAAGAGCTGTGGGAATAGAATTGTCACAGCTTACACTCACAATCATACACACAATCTGCTTGTAAAGTATGAAACTTCGTCCAAGAGCTGTGGGAATAGAATTGTCACAGCTTACACTCACAATCATACACACAATCTGCTTGTAAAGTATGAAACTTCGTCCAAGAGCTGTGGGAATAGAATTGTCACAGCTTACACTCACAATCATACACACAATCTGTTTGTAAAGTATGAAACTTCGTCCAAGAGCTGTGGGAATAGAATTGTCACAGCTTACACTCACAATCACACACACAATCTGCTTGTAAAGTATGAAACTTCGTCCAAGAGCTGTGGGAATAGAATTGTCACAGCTTACACTCACAATCATACACACAATCTGCTTTGTAAAGTATGAAACTTCGTCCAAGAGCTGTGGGAATAGAATTGTCACAGCTTACACTCACAATCACACACACAATCTGCTTGTAAAGTATGAAACTTCGTCCAAGAGCTGTGGAATAGAATTGTCACAGCTTACACTCACAATCATACACACAATCTGCTTGTAAAGTATGAAACTTCGTCCAAGAGCTGTGGGAATAGAATTGTCACAGCTTACACTCACAATCACACACACAATCTCCAAGAGCTTGTAGAATTGTCACAGCTTACACTCACAATCACACACACAATAAAGTATGAAACTTCGTCCAAGAGCTGTGGGAATAGAATTGTCACAGCTTACACTCACAATCATACACACAATCTCTTTGTAAAGTATGAAACTTCGTCCAAGAGCTGTGGGAATAGAATTGTCACAGCTTACACTCACAATCACACACACAACTTCGTCCAAGAGCTGTGAAGAATTGTCACAGCTTACACTCACAATCATACACACAATCTGCTTGTAAAGTATGAAACTTCGTCCAAGAGCTGTGGGAATAGAATTGTCACAGCTTACACTCACAATCATACACACAATCTGCTTGTAAAGTATGAAACTTCGTCCAAGAGCTGTGGGAATAGAATTGTCACAGCTTACACTCACAATCACACACACAATCTGCTTGTAAAGTATGAAACTTCGTCCAAGAGCTGTGGGAATAGAATTGTAAAGTATGAAATCCAAGAGCTGTGGGAATAGAATTGTCACAACTCATAATCATACACACAATCTGCTTGTAAAGTATGAAACTTCGTCCAAGAGCTGTGGGAATAGAATTGTCACAGCTTACACTCACAATCATACACACAATCTGCTTGTAAAGTATGAAACTTCGTCCAAGAGCTGTGGGAATAGAATTGTCACAGCTTACACTCACAATCATACACACAATCTGCTTGTAAAGTATGAAACTTCGTCCAAGAGCTGTGGGAATAGAATTGTCACAGCTTACACTCACAATCATACACACAATCTGCTTTGTAAAGTATGAAACTTCGTCCAAGAGCTGTGGGAATAGAATTGTCACAGCTTACACTCAACAATCATACACACAATCTCTTTGTAAAGTATAAAACTCGTCCTAGAGCAGTGGGAATAGAATTGTCACAGCACAATCACACACACAACTTGTAAAGTATGAAACTCGTCCAAGAGCTGTGGGAATAGAATCAGCTTACACTCACAAATACACACTGCTTGTAAAGTATGAAACTTCGTCCAAGAGCTGTGGGAATAGAATTGTCACAGTTTACACTCAACAATCATACACACAATCTGCTTGTAAAGTATGAAACTTCGTCCAAGAGCTGTGGGAATAGTGGGACATAGAATTGTCACATCTGCTTGTAAAGTACACTCGTCCAAGATGGGAATAGAATTGTCACAGCACACTCTGCTTGTAACACAATCTGCTTGAAACTTCGTCCAAGAGCTGTGGGAATAGAATTGTCACAGCTTACACTCACAATCACACACACAATCTGCTTGTAAAGTATGAAACTTCGTCCAAGAGCTGTGGGAATAGAATTGTCACAGCTTACACTCACAATCATACACACAATCTCTTTGTAAAGTATGAAACTTCGTCCAAGAGCTGTGGGAATAGAATTGTCACAGCTTACACTAACAATCATACACACAATCTCTTTGTAAAGTATAAAACTCGTCCTAGAGCAGTGGGAATAGAATTGTCACAGCTTACACTCACAATCATACACACAATCTGCTTGTAAAGTATGAAACTTCGTCCAAGAGCTGTGGGAATAGAATTGTCACAGCTTACACTCACAATCATACACACAATCTCTTTGTAAAGTATGAAACTTCGTCAAAGAGCTGTGGGAATAGAATTGTCACAGCTTACACTCACAATCATACACACAATCTGCTTGTAAAGTATGAAACTTCGTCCAAGAGCTGTGGGAATAGAATTGTCACAGCTTACACTCACAATCATACACACAATCTGCTTGTGAAAAGAATGAAACTTCGTCCAGAGCTGTGGGAATAGAATTGTCACAGATTACACTCACAATCATACACACAATCTCTTTGTAAAGTATGAAACTTCGTCCAAGAGCTGTGGGAATAGAATTGTCACAGCTTACACTCACAATCACACACACAATCTGTTTGTAAAGTATGAAACTCGTCCAAGAGCTGTGAATAGAATTGTCACAGCTTACACTCACAATTCACACACAAGCTTGTGGAGTATGAAAATTGTCACAGACCTGTATAGAATTGTCACAGCTAACACACACACAATCTCTGCTTGTAAAGTATGAAACTTCGTCCAAGAGCTGTGGGAATAGAATTGTCACAGCTTACACTCAACAATCATATCATACACACAATCTGCTTGTAAAGTATGAAACTTCGTCCAAGAGCTGTGGGAATAGAATTGTCACAGCTTACACTCACAAACATACACACAATCTGCTTGTAAAGTATGAAACTTCGTCCAAGAGCTGTGGGAATAGAATTGTCACAGCTTACACTCACAATCATACACACAATCTGCTTGTAAAGTATGAAACTTCGTCCAAGAGCTGTGGGAATAGAATTGTCACAGCTTACAATCATACACACAATCTTTGTAAACATGAAATCGTCTTTGTAAAGAATGAACACTTACGTCCACACAATCTGCTGTGGGAATAGAATTGTCACAGCTTACACTCACAATCACACACACAATCTCTTTGTAAAGTATGAAACTTCGTCCAAGAGCTGTGGGAATAGAATTGTCACAGCTTACACTCACAATCATACACACAATCTCCAAGAGCTTTGTAAAGTATGAAACTTCGTCCAAGAGCTGTGGGAATAGAATTGTCACAGCTTACAATCATACACACAATCTGCTTGTAAAGTATAAAACTCGTCCTAGAGCAGTGGGAATAGAATTGTCACAGCTTACACTCACAATCACACACACAATCTGCTTGTAAAGTATGAAACTTCGTCCAAGAGCTGTGGGAATAGAATTGTCACAGCTTACACTCACAATCATACACACAATCTGCTTGTAAAGTATGAAACTTCGTCCAAGAGCTGTGGGAATAGAATTGTCACAGCTTACACTCACAATCATACACACAATCTGCTTGTAAAGTATGAAACTTCGTCCAAGAGCTGTGGGAATAGAATTGTCACAGCTTACACTCACAATTACACTCAAGACAATCACAGCTTACACTCACAACACACAATCTGCTTGTAAAGTATGAAACTTCGTCCAAGAGCTGTGGGAATAGAATTGTCACAGCTTACACTCACAATCATACACACAATCTGCTTGTAAAGTATGAAACTTCGTCCAAGAGCTGTGGGAATAGAATTGTCACAGCTTACACTCACAATCATACACACAATCTGCTTGTAAAGTATGAAACTTCGTCCAAGAGCTGTGGGAATAGAATTGTCACAGCTTACACTCACAATCATACACACAATCTGCTTGTAAAGTATGAAACTTCGTCCAAGAGCTGTGGGAATAGAATTGTCACAGCTTACACTCACAATCATACACACAATCT
>NC_134825.1:105716401-105860625 GCF_004210375.1 Tachypleus tridentatus | reverse complement strand
ACTTGGAATCGATAAGTGAATAAAACTAGAGGACTTGGAATCGAGAAGTGAATAAAACTAGAAGACTTGGAATCGATAAGTGAATAAAACTAGAGGACTTGGAATCGATAAGTGAATAAAACTAGAAGACTTGGAATCGATAAGTGAATAAAACTAGAAGACTTGGAATCGATAAGTGAATAAAACTAGAAGACTTGGAATCGATAAGTGAATAAAACTAGAAGACTTGGAATCGATAAGTGAATAAAACTAGAATCGACTTGGAATCGATAAGTGAATAAAACTAGAAGACTTGGAATCGATAAGTGAATAAAACTAGAAGACTTGGAATCGATAAGTGAATAAAACTAGAAGACTTGGAATCGATAAGTGAATAAAACTAGAAGACTTGGAATCGATAAGTGAATAAAACTAGAAGACTTGGAATCGATAAGTGAATAAAACTAGAAGACTTGGAATCGATAAGTGAATAAAACTAGAGGACTTGGAATCGATAAGTGAATAAAACTAGAAGACTTGGAATCGATAAGTGAATAAAACTAGAGGACTTGGAATCGAGAAGTGAATAAAACTAAAAGACTTGGATTCGATAAGTGAATAAAACTAGAAGACTTGGAATCGATAAGTGAATAAAACTAGAAGACTTGGAATCGATAAGTGAATAAAACTAGAAGACTTGGAATCGATAAGTGAATAAAACTAGAAGACTTGGAATCGATAAGTGAATAAAACTAAGACTTGGAATCGATAAGTGAATAAAACTAGAAGACTTGGAATCGATAAGTGAATAAAATAGAAAACTTGGAATCGATAAGTGAATAAAACTAGAAGACTTGGAATCGATAAGTGAATAAAACTAGAAGACTTGGAATCGATAAGTGAATAAAACTAGAAGACTTGGAATCGATAAGTGAATAAAACTAGAGGACTTGGAATCGAGAAGTGAATAAAACTAGAAGACTTGGAATCGATAAGGAATCGATAAAACTAGAGGACTTGGAATCGAGAAGTGAATAAAACTAGAAGACTTGGAATCGATAAGTGAATAAAACTAGAAGACTTGGAATCGATAAGTGAATAAAACTAGAAGACTTGGAATCGATAAGTGAATAAAACTAGAAGACTTGGAATCGATAAGTGAATAAAACTAGAAGACTTGGAATCGATAAGTGAATAAAACTAGAAGGACTTGGAATCGATAAGTGAATAAAACTAGAAGACTTGGAATCGAGTGAATGAATAAAACTAGAGGACTTGGAATCGATAAGTGGATAAAACTAGAGGACTTGGAATCGATAAGTGAATAAAACTAGAAGACTTGGAATCGATAAGTGAATAAAACTAGAGGACTTGGAATCGATAAGTGAATAAAACTAGAAGACTTGGAATCGATAAGTGAATAAAACTAGAAGACTTGGAATCGATAAGTGAATAAAACTAGAAGACTTGGAATCGATAAGTGAATAAAACTAGAAGACTTGGAATCGATAAGTGAATAAAACTAGAAGACTTGGAATCGATAAGTGAATAAAACTAGAAGACTTGGAATCGAGAAGTGAATAAAACTTGGAATCGATAAGTGAATAAAACTAGAAGACTTGGAATCGAATAAGTGAATAAAACTAGAAGACTTGGAATCGAGAAGTGAATAAAACTAGAAGACTTGGAATCGATAAGTGAATAAAACTAGAAGACTTGGAATCGATAAGTGATAAAACTAGAAGACTTGGAATCGATAAGTGAATAAAACTAGAAGACTTGGAATCGATAAGTGAATAAAACTAGAAGACTTGGAATCGATAAGTGAATAAAACTAGAGAAGACTTGGAATCGAGAAGTGAATAAAACTAGAAGACTTGGAATCGATAAGTGAATAAAACTAGAAGACTTGGAATCGATAAGTGAATAAAACTAGAAGAGGACTTGGAATCGATAAGTGAATAAAACTAGAAGACTTGGAATCGAGAAGTGAATAAAACTAGAGGACTTGGAATCGATAAGTGAATAAAACTAGAAGACTTGGAATCGATAAGTGAATAAAACTAGAAGACTTGGAATCGATAAGTGAATAAAACTAAAGGACGATTGGAACTTGGAATCGATAAGTGAATAAAACTAGAAGACTTGGAATCGATAAGTGAATAAAACTAGAAGACTTGGAATCGATAAGTGAATAAAACTAGAGGACTTGGAATCGATAAGTGAATAAAACTAGAAGACTTGGAATCGATAAGTGGAATAAAACTAGAAGACTTGGAATCGATAAGTGAATAAAACTAGAAGACTTGGAATCGATAAGTGAATAAAACTAGAAGACTTGGAATCGATAAGTGAATAAAACTAGAAGACTTGGTGAATAAAACTAGAAGACTTGGAATCGATAAGTGAATAAAACTAGAAGACTTGGAATCGATAAGTGAATAAAACTAGAAGACTTGGAATCGATAAGTGAATAAAACTAGAAGACTTGGAATCGATAAGTGAATAAAACTAGAAGACTTGGAATCGATAAGTGAATAAAACTAGAAGACTTGGAATCGATAAGTGAATAAAACTAGAGGACTTGGAATCGATAAGTGAATAAAACTAGAAGACTTGGAATCGATAAGTGAATAAAACTAGAAGACTTGGAATCGATAAGTGAATAAAACTAGAAGACTTGGAATCGATAAGTGAATAAAACTAGAAGACTTGGAATCGATAAGTGAATAAAACTAGAAGACTTGGAATCGATAAGTGAATAAAACTAGAAGACTTGGAATCGATAAGTGAATAAAACTAGAAGACTTGGAATCGATAAGTGAATAAAACTAGAAGACTTGGAATCGATAAGTGAATAAAACTAGAGGACTTGGAATCGAGAAGTGAATAAAACTAGAAACTTGGAAATAAGTGAATAAAACTAGAGACTTGGAATCGATAAGTGAATAAAACTAGAAGACTTGGACTTGGAAGTGAATAAAACTAGAAGACTTGGAATCGATAGTGAATAAAACTAGAAGACTTGGAATCGATAAGTGAATAAAACTAGAAACTGGAATCGATAAGTGAATAAAACTAGAAGACTTGGAATCGATAAGTGAATAAAACTAGAAGACTTGGAATCGATAAGTGAATAAAACTAGAAGACTTGGAATCGAGAAGTGAATAAAACTAGAAGACTTGGAATCGATAAGTGAATAAAACTAGAGGACTTGGAATCGATAAGTGAATAAAACTAGAAGACTTGGAATCGATAAGTGAATAAAACTAGAAGACTTGGAATCGATAAGTGAATAAAACTAGAAGACTTGGAATCGATAAGTGAATAAAACTAGAAGACTTGGAATCGATAAGTGAATAAAACTAGAAGACTTGGAATCGAGAAGTGAATAAAACTAGAAGACTTGGAATCGATAAGTGAATAAAACTAGAAGACTTGGAATCGATAAGTGAATAAAACTAGAAGACTTGGAATCGATAAGTGAATAAAACTAGAAGACTTGGAATCGATAAGTGAATAAAACTAGAAGACTTGGAATCGATAAGTGAATAAAACTAGAGGACTTGGAATCGAATAAAACTAGAGGACTTGGAATAAAACTAGAAGACTTGGAATCGATAAGTGAATAAAACTAGAAGACTTGGAATCGATAAGTGAATAAAACTAGAAGACTTGGAATCGATAAGTGAATAAAACTAGAAGACTTGGAATCGATAAGTGAATAAAACTAGAAGGACTTGGAATCGATAAGTGAATAAAACTAGAAGACTTGGAATCGATAAGTGAATATAAACTAGAAGACTTGGAATCGAGAAGTGAATAAAACTAGAAGACTTGGAATCGATAAGTGAATAAAACTAGAGGACTTGGAATCGATAAGTGAATAAAACTAGAAGACTTGGAATCGATAAGTGAATAAAACTAGAGGACTTGGAATCGATAAGTGAATAAAACTAGAGGACTTGGAATCGATAAGTGAATAAAACTAGAACTAGAGACTTGGAATCGATAAGTGAATAAAACTAGAGGACTTGGAATCGATAAGTGAATAAAACTAGAAGACTTGGAATCGATAAGTGAATAAAACTAGAAGACTTGGATTCGATAAGTGAATAAAACTAGAGGACTTGGAATCGAAGTGAATAAAACTAGAGGACTTGGAATCGATAAGTGAATAAAACTAGAGGACTTGGAATGGAAGTGAATAAAACTAGAAGACTTGGAATCGATAAAATAAAACTAGAAGACTTGGAATCGATAAGTGAATAAAACTAGAAGACTTGGAATCGATAAGTGAATAAAACTAGAAGACTTGGAATCGATAAGTGAATAAAACTAGAAGACTTGGAATCGATAAATAAAACTAGAAGACTTGGAATCGATAAGTGAATAAAACTAGAAGACTTGGAATCGATAAGTGAATAAAACTAGAGGACTTGGAATCGATAAGTGAATAAAACTAGAGGACTTGGAATCGATAAGTGAATAAAACTAGAAGACTTGGAATCGATAAGTGAATAAAACTAGAGGACTTGGAATCGAGAAGTGAATAAAACTAGAAGACTTGGATTCGATAAGTGAATAAAACTAGAAGACTTGGAATCGATAAGTGAATAAAACTAGAAGACTTGGAATCGATAAGTGAATAAAACTAGGACTTGGAATCGATAAGTGAATAAAACTAGAAGACTTGGAATCGATAAGTGAATAAAACTAGAAGACTTGGAATCGATAAGTGAATAAAACTAGAAGACTTGGAATCGATAAGTGAATAAAACTAGAGGACTTGGAATCGATAAGTGAATAAAACTAGACTTGGAATAAAAATAAAACTAGAGGACTTGGAATCGATAAGTGAATAAAACTAGAAGACTTGGAATCGATAAGTGAATAAAACTAGAGACTTGGAATCGATAAGTGAATAAAACTAGAAGACTTGGAATCGATAAGTGAATAAAACTAGAGGACTTGGAATCGATAAGTGAATAAAACTAGAAGACTTGGATAAGTGATAACTTGAATCGATAAGTGAATAAAACTAGAAGACTTGGAATCGATAAGTGAATAAAACTAGAGGACTTGGAATCGAGAAGTGAATAAAACTAGAAGACTTGGAATCGATAAGTGAATAAAACTAGAGGACTTGGAATCGATAAGTGAATAAAACTAGAAGACTTGGAATCGATAAGTGAATAAAACTAGAAGACTTGGAATCGATAAGTGAATAAAACTAGAAGACTTGGAATCGATAAGTGAATAAAACTAGAAGACTTGGAATCGATAAGTGGATAAAACTAGAAGACTTGGAATCGATAAGTGAATAAAACTAGAAGACTTGGAATCGATAAGTGAATAAAACTAGAAGACTTGGAATCGATAAGTGAATAAAACTAGAAGACTGGAATCGATAAGTGAATAAAACTAGACTTGGAATCGATAAGTGAATAAAACTAGAAGGACTTGGAATCGATAAGTGAATAAAACTAGAGGACTTGGATTCGATAAGTGGATAAAACTAGAGGACTTGGAATCGATAAGTGAATAAAACTAGAAGACTTGGAATCGATAAGTGAATAAAACTAGAAGACTTGGAATCGATAAGTGAATAAAACTAGAAGACTTGGAATCGATAAGTGAATAAAACTAGAAGACTTGGAATCGATAAGTGAATAAAACTAGAAGACTTGGAATCGATAAGTGAATAAAACTAGAAGACTTGGAATCGATAAGTGAATAAAACTAGAAGACTTGGAATCGATAAGTGAATAAAACTAGAAGACTTGGAATCGAGAAGTGAATAAAACTAGAAGACTTGGAATCGATAAGTGAATAAAACTAGAGGACTTGGAATCGATAAGTGAATAAAACTAGAAGACTTGGAATCGATAAGTGAATAAAACTAGAAGACTTGGAATCGATAAGTGAATAAAACTAGAAGACTTGGAATCGATAAGTGAATAAAACTAAAAGACTTGGAATCGATAAGTGAATAAAACTAGAAGACTTGGAATCGATAAGTGAATAAAACTAGAAGACTTGGAATCGATAAGTGAATAAAACTAGGACTTGGAATCGATAAGTGAATAAAACTAGAAGACTTGGAATCGATAAGTGAATAAAACTAGAGACTTGGAATCGATAAGTGAATAAAACTAGAAGACTTGGAATCGATAAGTGAATAAAACTAGAAGACTTGGAATCGATAAGTGAATAAAACTAGAAGACTTGGAATCGATAAGTGAATAAAACTAGAGGACTTGGAATCGAGAAGTGAATAAAACTAGAAGACTTGGAATCGATAGGTGAATAAAACTAGAGGACTTGGAATCGAGAAGTGAATAAAACTAGAGGACTTGGATTCGATAAGTGAATAAAACTAGAAGACTTGGAATCGAGAAATGAATAAAACTAGAGGACTTGGAATCGATAAGTGAATAAAACTAGAAGTGAATAAAACTAGAGGACTTGGATTCGATAAGTGGATAAAACTAGAGGACTTGGATTCGATAAGTGGATAAAACTAGAGGACTTGGAATCGATAAGTGAATAAAACTAGAGGACTTGGAATCGAGAAGTGAATAAAACTAAAAGGACTTGGATTCGATAAGTGAATAAAACTAGAGGACTTGGAATCGATAAGTGAATAAAACTAGAGGACTTGGAAACGAGAAGTGAATAAAACATAAACACTTGGATTCAATAAGTGGATAAAACTAGAGCACTTGGAATCGAGTAGTGAATAAAACAAGAAGATTTGGAATCGATAGGTGAATTAAATTAGAAGACTTGGAATCGATAGGTAAATAAAATTAGAAGACTTGGAATCGATAAGTGAATAAAACTAGAATACTTGGAAGCAATAAGTGAATAAAACTAGAAAACTTAGATTCGATAAGTTAATAAAACTAGAGGACTTGGAATCGAGAAGTGAATAAAACTAGAAGACTTGGAATCGATAGGTGAATATAACTAGAGGACTTGGAATCGAGAAGTGAATAAAACTAGAAAACTTCGATTCGATAAGTGAATAAAATTAGAAGACTTGCAATCGATAGGTGAATAAAACTAGAAGACTTGGAATCGAGATGTGAATAAAACTAAAACACTTGGATTCGATAAGTGGATAAAACCAGAGGACTTGGAATCGATAAGTGAACAAACTAGAAGACTGGAATTGCTAGGTGAATAAAACTAGAAAACTTGGAATAGATAAGTGAATAAAACTAGAAGACTTGGAATCGATAAGTGAATAAAACTAGAAGACTTGGAATCGATAAGTGAATAAAACTAGAAGACTGGAATCGATAGGTGAATAAAACTAGAGGACTTGGAATCGAGAAGTGAATAAAATTAGAAGACTTGGAATCAATAGGTGAATATAACTAGAGGACTTGGAATCGAGAAGTGAATAAAACTAGAGGACTTTGATTCGATAAGTGAATAAAGCTAGAAGACTGGAATCGAGAAATGAATAAAACTAGAGGACTTGGAATCGAGAAGTGAATAAAACTAAAATACTTCGATTCAATAAGTGGATAAAACTAGAGGATTTGGATTCGATAAGTGGATAAAACTAAAGGACTTGGATTCTATAAGTGGATAAAACTAGAGGACTTGGAATCGAGAAGTGAATAAAACTAAAACACTTGGATTCGATAAGTGGATAATACTAGAGGACTTGGAATCAATAGGTGAATAAAACTAGAGGACTTGGATTCGATAAGTGGATAAAACTAGAGGACTTGGATTCAATAAGTGGATAAAACTAGAGCACTTGGAATCGAGTAGTGAATAAAACAAGAAGATTTGGAATCGATAGGTGAATTAAATTAGAAGACTTGGAATCGATAGGTAAATAAAATTAGAAGACTTGGAATCGATAAGTGAATAAAACTAGAATACTTGGAAGCAATAAGTGAATAAAACTAGAAAACTTAGATTCGATAAGTTAATAAAACTAGAGGACTTGGAATCGAGAAGTGAATAAAACTAGAAGACTTGGAATCGATAGGTGAATATAACTAGAGGACTTGGAATCGAGAAGTGAATAAAACTAGAAAACTTCGATTCGATAAGTGAATAAAATTAGAAGACTTGCAATCGATAGGTGAATAAAACTAGAAGACTTGGAATCGAGATGTGAATAAAACTAAAACACTTGGATTCGATAAGTGGATAAAACCAGAGGACTTGGAATCGATAAGTGAACAAACTAGAAGACTGGAATTGCTAGGTGAATAAAACTAGAAAACTTGGAATAGAGAAGTGAATAAAACTAGAAGACTTGGAATCGATAAGTGAATAAAACTAGAGGACTTGGAATCGATAAGTGAACAAACTAGAAGACTGGAATTGATAGGTGAATAAAACTAGAGGACTTGGAATCGAGAAGTGAATAAAATTAGAAGACTTGGAATCAATAGGTGAATATAACTAGAGGACTTGGAATCGAGAAGTGAATAAAACTAGAGGACTTGGATTCGATAAGTGAATAAAACTAGAAGACTGGAATCGAGAAGTGAATAAAACTAGAGGACTTGGAATCGAGAAGTGAATAAAACTAAAACACTTGGATTCAATAAGTGGATAAAACTAGAGGACTTGGAATCGATAAGTGAATAAAACTAGAAGACTTGGAATCGATAAGTGAATAAAACTAGAAGACTTGGAATCGATAAGTGAATAAAACTAAAGGACTTGGATCGATAAGTGAATAAAACTAGAAGACTTGGAATCGATAAGTGAATAAAACTAGAGGACTTGGAATTCGATAAGTGGATAAAACTAGAGGACTTGGATTCGATAAGTGGATAAAACTAGAGGACTTGGAATCGAGAAGTGAATAAAACTAGAAGACTTGGAATCGATAAGTGAATAAAACTAGAAGACTTGGAATCGATAAGTGAATAAAACTAGAAGACTTGGAATCGATAAGTGAATAAAACTAGAAGACTTGGAACTAGAAGACTTGGATAAGTGAATAAAACTAGAAGACTTGGATTCGATAAGTGAATAAAACTAGAAGACTTGGAATCGAGAAGTGAATAAAACTAGAAGACTTGGAATCGATAAGTGAATAAAACTAGAAGACTTGGAATCGATAAGTGAATAAAACTAGAAGACTTGGAATCGATAAGTGAATAAAACTAGAAGACTTGGAATCGATAAGTGAATAAAACTAGAAGACTTGGAATCGATAGTGAATAAAACTAAAGACTTGGAATCGATAAGTGAATAAAACTAGAAGACTTGGAATCGATAAGTGAATAAAACTAGAAGACTTGGAATTAAGTGAATAAAACTAGAGGACTTGGAATCGATAAGTGAATAAAACTAAAAGACTTGGATCGATAAGTGGAATAAAACTAGAGGACTTGGAATCGATAAGTGAATAAAACTAGAAGACTTGGAATCGATAAGTGAATAAAACTAGAAGACTTGGAATCGATAAGTGAATAAAACTAGAAGACTTGGAATCGATAAGTGAATAAAACTAGAAGACTTGGAATCGATAAGTGAATAAAACTAGAAGACTTGGAATCGAATCGAAGTGAATAAAACTAGAGGACTTGGAATCGAGAAGTGAATAAAACTAGAAGACTTGGAATCGATAAGTGAATAAAACTAAAGGACTTGGAATCGATAAGTGAATAAAACTAGAAGACTTGGAATCGAGAAGTGAATAAAACTAGAAGACTTGGAATCGATAAGTGAATAAAACTAGAGGACTTGGAATCGATAAGTGAATAAAACTAGAGGACTTGGATTCGATAAGTGAATAAAACTTGGACTTGGAATCGATAAGTGAATAAAACTAGAAGACTTGGAATCGATAAGTGAATAAAACTAGAAGACTTGGAATCGATAAGTGAATAAAACTAGAAGACTTGGAATCGATAAGTGAATAAAACTAGAAGACTTGGAATCGATAAGTGAATAAAACTAGAAGACTTGGAATCGATAAGTGAATAAAACTAGAAGACTTGGAATCGATAAGTGAATAAAACTAGAAGACTTGGAATCGATAAGTGAATAAAACTAGAAGACTTGGAATCGAGAAGTGAATAAAACTAGAGGACTTGGAATCGAGAAGTGAATAAAACTAGAAGACTTGGAATCGATAAGTGAATAAAACTAGAGGACTTGGAATCGATAAGTGAATAAAACTAGAAGACTTGGAATCGATGGAAGATAAAATAGAAAACTTGGAATCGATAAGTGAATAAAACTAGAAGACTTGGAATCGAAAGTGAATAAAACTAGAAGACTTGGAATCGATAAGTGAATAAAACTAGAGGACTTGGATTCGATAAGTGAATAAAACTAGAGGACTTGGAATCGATAAGTGAATAAAACTAGAGGACTTGGAATCGATAAGTGGATAAAACTAAGGACTTGGAATTCGATAAAATAAAACTAGAGGACTTGGAATCGATAAGTGAATAAAACTAGAGGACTTGGAATCGATAAGTGAATAAAACTAGAGGACTTGGATTCGATAAGTGAATAAAACTAGAAGACTTGGAATCGATAAGTGAATAAAACTAGAAGACTTGGAATCGATAAGTGAATAAAACTAGAAGACTTGGAATCGATAGTGAATAAAACTAGAAGACTTGGAATCGATAAGTGAATAAAACTAGAAGACTTGGAATCGATAAGTGAATAAAACTAGAAAGTGACTTGGAATCGATAAGTGAATAAAACTAGAAGACTTGGAATCGATAAGTGAATAAAACTAGAGGACTTGGAATCGAGAAGTGAATAAAACTAGAAACTTGGAACGATTGAATAAAACTAGAGGACTTGGAATAAGTGAATAAAACTAGAGACTTGGAATCGATAAGTGAATAAAACTAGAAGACTTGGAATCGATAAGTGAATAAAACTAGAAGACTTGGAATCGATAAGTGAATAAAACTAGAAGACTTGGAATCGATAAGTGAATAAAACTAGAAGACTTGGAATCGATAAGTGAATAAAACTAGAAGACTTGGAATCGATAAGTGAATAAAACTAGAGGACTTGGAATCGATAAGTGAATAAAACTAGAAGACTTGGAATCGATAAGTGAATAAAACTAGAACTTGGAACTTGGAGATCGATCGAAGTGAATAAAACTAGAAGACTTGGAATCGATAAGTGAATAAAACTAGAAGACTTGGAATCGATAAGTGAATAAAACTAGAAGACTTGGAATCGATAAGTGAATAAAACTAGAAGACTTGGAATCGATAAGTGAATAAAACTAGAAGACTTGGAATCGATAAGTGAATAAAACTAGAAGACTTGGAATCGATAAGTGAATAAAACTAGAAGACTTGGAATCGATAAGTGAATAAAACTAGAAGACTTGGAATCGATAAGTGAATAAAACTAGAGGACTTGGAATCGATAAAACTGAATGGAAATAAGTGAATAGAACTAGAGGACTTGGAATCGATAAGTGAATAAAACTAGAGGACTTGGAATCGATAAGTGAATAAAACTAGAAGACTTGGAATCGATAAGTGAATAAAACTAGAGGACTTGGAATCGAGAAGTGAATAAAACTAGAAGACTTGGAATCGATAAGTGAATAAAACTAGAAGACTTGGAATCGATAAGTGAATAAAACTAGAGGACTTGGAATCGATAAGTGAATAAAACTAGAAGACTTGGAATCGATAAGTGAATAAAACTAGAAGACTTGGAATCGATAAGTGAATAAAACTAGAAGACTTGGAATCGATAAGTGAATAAAACTAGAGGACTTGGAATCGATAAGTGAATAAAACTAGAAGACTTGGAATCGATAAGTGAATAAAACTAGAAGACTTGGAATCGATAAGTGAATAAAACTAGAAGACTTGGAATCGATAAGTGAATAAAACTAGAAGACTTGGAATCGATAAGTGAATAAAACTAGAAGACTTGGAATCGATAAGTGAATAAAACTAGAAGACTTGGAATCGATTGGTGAATAAAACTAGAAGACTTGGAATCGATAAGTGAATAAAACTAGAAGACTTGGAATCGATAAGTGAATAAAACTAGAAGACTTGGAATCGATAAGTGAATAAAACTAGAGGACTTGGAATCGATAAGTGAATAAAACTAGAAGACTTGGAATCGATAAGTGAATAAAACTAGAGGACTTGGAATCGATAAGTGAATAAAACTAGAAGACTTGGATTCGATAAGTGAATAAAACTAGAGGACTTGGAATCGATAAGTGAATAAAACTAAAACTGGAATCGATAAGTGACTTGGATTCGATAAGTGAATAAAACTAGAGGACTTGGAATCGATAAGTGAATAAAACTAGAAGACTTGGAATCGAGAAGTGAATAAAACTAGAAGACTTGGAATCGATAAGTGAATAAAACTAGAAGACTTGGAATCGATAAGTGAATAAAATAAAACTAGAAGACTTGGAATCGATAAGTGAATAAAACTAGAAGACTTGGAATCGATAAGTGAATAAAACTAGAGGACTTGGATTCGATAAGTGAATAAAACTAGAAGACTTGGAATCGATAAGTGAATAAAACTAGAGGACTTGGAATCGATAAGTGAATAAAACTAAAAGACTTGGATTCGATAAGTGGATAAAACTAGAGGACTTGGAATCGATAAGTGAATAAAACTAGAAGACTTGGAATCGATAAGTGAATAAAACTAGAGGACTTGGAATCGATAAGTGAATAAAACTAGAAGACTTGGAATCGATAAGTGAATAAAACTAGAGGACTTGGAATCGATAAGTGAATAAAACTAGAAGACTTGGAATCGATAAGTGAATAAAACTAGAAGACTTGGAATCGATAAGTGAATAAAACTAGAAGACTTGGAATCGATAAGTGAATAAAACTAGAAGACTTGGAATCGATAAGTGAATAAAACTAGAAGACTTGGAATCGATAAGTGAATAAAATAAAACTAGAAGACTTGGAATCGATAAGTGAATAAAACTAGAAGACTTGGAATCGATAAGTGAATAAAACTAGAAGACTTGGAATCGATAAGTGAATAAAACTAGAAGACTTGGAATCGATAAGTGAATAAAATAAAACTAGTGAATAAAACTAGGACTTGGAATCGATAAGTGAATAAAACTAGAAGGACTTGGAATCGATAAGTGAATAAAACTAGAGGACTTGGAATCGATAAGTGAATAAAACTAAAGACTTGGATTCGATAAGTGGATAAAACTAGAGGACTTGGAATCGAGAAGTGAATAAAACTAGAAGACTTGGAATCGATCGATAAAACTAGAGGACTTGGAATCGATAAGTGAATAAAACTAGAAGACTTGGAATCGATAAGTGAATAAAACTAGAAGACTTGGAATCGATAAGTGAATAAAACTAGAAGACTTGGAATCGATAAGTGAATAAAACTAGAAGACTTGGAATCGATAAGTGAATAAAACTAGAAGACTTGGAATCGATAAGTGAATAAAACTAGAAGACTTGGAATCGATAAGTGAATAAAACTAGAAGACTTGGAATCGATAAGTGAATAAAACTAGAGGACTTGGAATCGATAAGTGAATAAAAAAACTAATCGAAGACTTGGAATCGATAAGTGAATAAAACTAGAGGACTTGGAATCGATAAGTGAATAAAACTAGAGGACTTGGAATCGATAAGTGAATAAAACTAGAAGACTTGGAATCGATAAGTGAATAAAACTAGAAGACTTGATAAGTGAATAAAATCTTGGAATCGATAAGTGAATAAAACTAGAAGACTTGGAATCGAGAAGTGAATAAAACTAAAACACTTGGATTCGATAAGTGGATAAAACTAGAGGACTTGGAATCGAGAAGTGAATAAAACTAGAAGACTTGGAATCGAGAAGTGAATAAAACTAGAAGACTTGGAATCGATAAGTGAATAAAACTAGAAGACTTGGAATCGATAAGTGAATAAAACTAGAAAATTGCATTCTATAAGTTAATAAAACTAGAGGACTTGGAATCGAGAAGTGAATAAAATTAGAAGACTTGGAATCAATAGGTGAATATAACTAGAGGACTTGGAATCGAGAAGTGAATAAAACTAGAGGACTTTGATTCGATAAGTGAATAAAGCTAGAAGACTGGAATCGAGAAATGAATAAAACTAGAGGACTTGGAATCGAGAAGTGAATAAAACTAAAATACTTCGATTCAATAAGTGGATAAAACTAGAGGACTTGGATTCGATAAGTGGATAAAACTAAAGGACTTGGATTCTATAAGTGGATAAAACTAGAGGACTTGGAATCGAGAAGTGAATAAAACTAAAACACTTGGATTCGATAAGTGGATAATACTAGAGGACTTGGAATCAATAGGTGAATAAAACTAGAGGACTTGGATTCGATAAGTGGATAAAACTAGAGGACTTGGATTCAATAAGTGGATAAAACTAGAGCACTTGGAATCGAGTAGTGAATAAAACAAGAAGATTTGGAATCGATAGGTGAATTAAATTAGAAGACTTGGAATCGATAGGTAAATAAAATTAGAAGACTTGGAATCGATAAGTGAATAAAACTAGAATACTTGGAAGCAATAAGTGAATAAAACTAGAAAACTTAGATTCGATAAGTTAATAAAACTAGAGGACTTGGAATCGAGAAGTGAATAAAACTAGAAGACTTGGAATCGATAGGTGAATATAACTAGAGGACTTGGAATCGAGAAGTGAATAAAACTAGAAAACTTCGATTCGATAAGTGAATAAAATTAGAAGACTTGCAATCGATAGGTGAATAAAACTAGAAGACTTGGAATCGAGATGTGAATAAAACTAAAACACTTGGATTCGATAAGTGGATAAAACCAGAGGACTTGGAATCGATAAGTGAACAAACTAGAAGACTGGAATTGCTAGGTGAATAAAACTAGAAAACTTGGAATAGAGAAGTGAATAAAACTAGAAGACTTGGAATCGATAAGTGAATAAAACTAGAGGACTTGGAATCGATAAGTGAACAAACTAGAAGACTGGAATTGATAGGTGAATAAAATTAGAAGACTTGGAATCGATAGGTAAATAAAATTAGAAGACTTGGAATCGATAAGTGAATAAAACTAGAGGACTTGGAATCGATAAGTGAATAAAACTAGAGGACTTGGATTCGATAAATGAATAAAACTAGAAGACTGGAATCGAGAAGTGAATAAAACTAGAGAACTTAAAATCGAGAAGTGAATAAAACTAAAACACTTGGATTCAATAAGTGGATAAAACTAGAGGACTTGGAATCGATAAGTGAATAAAACTAGAAGACTTGGAATCGAGAAGTGAATAAAACTAGAAGACTTGGAATCGATAGGTGAATAAAACTAAAGGACTTGGATCGATAAGTGAACAAACTAGAAGACTTGGAATCGATAAGTGAATAAAACTAGAGGACTTGGATTCGATAAGTGGATAAAACTAAAGGACTTGGATTCTATAAGTGGATAAAACTAGAGGACTTGGAATCGAGAAGTGAATAAAACTAAAACACTTGGATTCGATAAGTGAATAAAACTAGAGGACTTGGAATCGAGAAGTGAATAAAACTAGAAGACTTGGAATCGATAAGTGAATAAAACTAGAAGACTTGGAATCGATAGGTGAATAAAACTAGAAGACTTGGAATCGATAAGTGAATAAAACTAGAAGACTTGGAATCGATAAGTGAATAAAACTAGAAGACTTGGAATCGATAAGTGAATAAAACTAGAAGACTTGGAATCGAGAAGTGAATAAAACTAGAGAACTTGGAATCGATAAGTGAATAAAACTAGAAGACTTGGAATCGATAAGTGAATAAAACTAGAGGACTTGGAATCGAGAAGTGAATAAAACTAGAAGACTTGGAATCGATAAGTGAATAAAACTAGAAGACTTGGAATCGATAGGTGAATAAAACTAAAGACTTGGATCGATAAGTGAATAAAACTAGAAGACTTGGAATCGAGAAGTGAATAAAACTAGAAGACTTGGAATCGATAAGTGAATAAAACTAGAGGACTTGGAATCGATAAGTGAATAAAACTAAAGGACTTGGATTCGATAAGTGAATAAAACTAGAGGACTTGGAATCGAGAAGTGTGAATAAAACTAGAAGACTTGGAATCGATAAGTGAATAAAACTAGAAGACTTGGAATCGATAAGTGAATAAAACTAGAAGACTTGGAATCGATAAGTGAATAAAACTAGAAGACTTGGAATCGATAAGTGAATAAAACTAGAAGACTTGGAATCGAGAAGTGAATAAAACTGACTTGGAATCGAGAAGTGAATAAAACTAGAAGACTTGGAATCGATAAGTGAATAAAACTAGAGGACTTGGATCGATAAGTGAATAAAACTAGAAGACTTGGAATCGATAAGTGAATAAAACTAGAAGACTTGGAATCGATAAGTGAATAAAACTAGAGGACTTGGACTTAAGTGAATAAAACTAGAACTTGGATAAGTGGATAAAACTAGAGGACTTGGAATCGAGAAGTGAATAAAACTAAAAGACTTGGATTCGATAAGTGGATAAAACTAGAGGACTTGGAATCGAGAAGTGAATAAAACTAGAAGACTTGGAATCGATAAGTGAATAAAACTAGAAGACTTGGAATCGATAAGTGAATAAAACTAGAAGACTTGGAATCGATAAGTGAATAAAACTAGAAGACTTGGATTCGATAAGTGAATAAAACTAGAAGACTTGGAATCGAGAAGTGAATAAAACTAGAGGACTTGGAATCGAGAAGTGAATAAAACTAGAAGACTTGGAATCGATAAGTGAATAAAACTAGAGGACTTGGAATCGATAACTTGGAATGAATAAAACTAGAAGACTTGGAATCGATAAGTGAATAAAACTAGAAGACTTGGAATCGATAAGTGAATAAAACTAGAGGACTTGGATTCGATAAGTGGATAAAACTAAAGGACTTGGATTCTATAAGTGGATAAAACTAGAGGACTTGGAATCGAGAAGTGAATAAAACTAAAACACTTGGATTCGATAAGTGAATAAAACTAGAGGACTTGGAATCGATAAGTGAATAAAACTAGAAGACTTGGAATCGATAAGTGAATAAAACTAGAAGACTTGGAATCGATAGGTGAATAAAACTAGAAGACTTGGAATCGATAAGTGAATAAAACTAGAAGACTTGGAATCGATAAGTGAATAAAACTAGAAGACTTGGAATCGATAAGTGAATAAAACTAGAAGACTTGGAATCGATAGAGTGAATAAAATAGAAGACTTGGAATCTAAGTGAATAAAACTAGAAGACTTGGAATCGATAAGTGAATAAAACTAGAGGACTTGGATTCGATAAGTGAATAAAACTAGAGGACTTGGAATCGAGAAGTGAATAAAACTAGAAGACTTGGAATCGATAAGTGAATAAAACTAGAAGACTTGGAATCGATAGGTGAATAAAACTAGAAGACTTGGAATCGATAAGTGAATAAAACTAGAAGACTTGGAATCGATAAGTGAATAAAACTAGAAGACTTGGAATCGATAAGTGAATAAAACTAGAAGACTTGGAATCGATAAGTGAATAAAACTAGAAGACTTGGAATCGATAAGTGAATAAAACTAGAAGACTTGGAATCGATAAGTGAATAAAACTAGAGGACTTGGAATCGATAAGTGAATAAAACTAGAAGACTTGGAATCGATAAGTGAATAAAACTAGAGGACTTGGAATCGATAAGTGAATAAAACTAGAAGACTTGGAATCGATAAGTGAATAAAACTAGAAGACTTGGAATCGAGAAGTGAATAAAACTAGAAGACTTGGAATCGATAAGTGAATAAAACTAGAAGACTTGGAATCGATAAGTGAATAAAACTAGAAGACTTGGAATCGATAAGTGAATAAAACTAGAAGACTTGGAATCGATAAGTGAATAAAACTAGAGGACTTGGAATCGATAAGTGAATAAAACTAGAAGACTTGGATTCGATAAGTGAATAAAACTAGAAGACTTGGAATCGATAAGTGAATAAAACTAGAAGACTTGGAATCGATAAGTGAATAAAACTAGAAGAATCGATAAGTGAATAAAACTAGAGGACTTGGAATCGAGAAGTGAATAAAACTAGAAGACTTGGAATCGATAAGTGAATAAAACTAGAGGACTTGGAATCGATAAGTGAATAAAACTAGAGGACTTGGAATCGATAAGTGAATAAAACTAGAGGACTTGGAATCGATAAGTGAATAAAACTAGAAGACTTGGAATCGATAAGTGAATAAAACTAGAAGACTTGGAATCGATAAGTGAATAAAACTAGAAGACTTGGAATCGATAAGTGAATAAAACTAAAGGACTTGGAATCGATAAGTGAATAAAACTAGAAGACTTGGAATCGATAAGTGAATAAAACTAGAAGACTTGGAATCGATAAGTGAATAAAACTAGAAGACTTGGAATCGATAAGTGAATAAAACTAGAGGACTTGGAATCGATAAGTGAATAAAACTAGAAGACTTGGAATCGATAAGTGAATAAAACTAGAAGACTTGGAATCGATAAGTGAATAAAACTAGAAGACTTGGAATCGATAAGTGAATAAAACTAGAAGACTTGGAATCGATAAGTGAATAAAACTAGAAGACTTGGAATCGATAAGTGAATAAAACTAGAAGACTTGGAATCGATAAGTGAATAAAACTAGAAGACTTGGAATCGATAAGTGAATAAAACTAGAAGACTTGGAATCGATAAGTGAATAAAACTAGAAGACTTGGAATCGATAAGTGAATAAAACTAGAAGACTTGGAATCGATAAGTGAATAAAACTAGAAGACTTGGAATCGATAAGTGAATAAAACTAGAAGACTTGGAATCGATAAGTGAATAAAACTAGAAGACTTGGAATCGATAAGTGAATAAAACTAGAAGACTTGGATTCGATAAGTGAATAAAACTAGAAGACTTGGAATCGAGAAGTGAATAAAACTAGAAGACTTGGAATCGAGAAGTGAATAAAACTAGAAGACTTGGAATCGATAAGTGAATAAAACTAGAGGACTTGGAATCGATAAGTGAATAAAACTAGAAGACTTGGAATCGATAAGTGAATAAAACTAGAAGACTTGGAATCGATAAGTGAATAAAACTAGAGGACTTGGAATCGATAAGTGAATAAAACTAGAGGACTTGGAATCGATAAGTGAATAAAACTAGAGGACTTGGAATCGATAAGTGAATAAAACTAGAGGACTTGGATTCGATAAGTGAATAAAACTAGAGGACTTGGAATCGAGAAGTGAATAAAACTAGAAGACTTGGAATCGATAAGTGAATAAAACTAGAAGACTTGGAATCGATAGGTGAATAAAACTAGAAGACTTGGAATCGATAAGTGAATAAAACTAGAAGACTTGGAATCGATAAGTGAATAAAACTAGAAGACTTGGAATCGATAAGTGAATAAAACTAGAAGACTTGGAATCGATAAGTGAATAAAAAACTCGAGTGAATAAAAAGAAGACTTGGAATCGATAAGTGAATAAAACTAGAAGACTTGGAATCGATAAGTGGAATAAAACGACTTGGAAGTGAATAAAACTAGAAGACTTGGAATCGATAAGTGAATAAAACTAGAGGACTTGGAATCGATAAGTGAATAAAACTAGAAGACTTGGAATCGAGAAGTGAATAAAACTAGAAGACTTGGAATCGATAAGTGAATAAAACTAGAAGACTTGGAATCGATAAGTGAATAAAACTAGAGGACTTGGATCGATAAGTGAATAAAACTAGAGGACTTGGAATCGATAAGTGAATAAAACTAGAGGACTTGGAATCGATAAGTGAATAAAACTAGAAGACTTGGAATCGATAAGTGAATAAAACTAGAGGACTTGGAATCGATAAGTGAATAAAACTAGAAGACTTGGAATCGATAAGTGAATAAAACTAGAAGACTTGGAATCGATAAGTGAATAAAACTAGAAGACTTGGAATCGATAAGTGAATAAAACTAGAGGACTTGGAATCGAGAAGTGAATAAAACTAGAAGACTTGGAATCGATAAGTGAATAAAACTAGAGGACTTGGAATCGATAAGTGAATAAAACTAGAGGACTTGGAATCGATAAGTGAATAAAACTAGAAGACTTGGAATCGATAAGTGAATAAAACTAGAGGACTTGGAATCGATAAGTGAATAAAACTAGAAGACTTGGATTCGATAAGTGGATAAAACTAGAGGACTTGGAATCGATAAGTGAATAAAACTAGAAGACTTGGAATCGATAAGTGAATAAAACTAGAAGGACTTGGAATCGATAAGTGAATAAAACTAGAAGACTTGGAATCGATAAGTGAATAAAACTAGAAGACTTGGAATCGATAAGTGAATAAAACTAGAAGACTTGGAATCGATAAGTGAATAAAACTAGAAGACTTGGAATCGATAAGTGAATAAAACTAGAGGACTTGGAATCGATAAGTGAATAAAACTAGAAGACTTGGAATCGATAAGTGAATAAAACTAGAGGACTTGGAATCGAGAAGTGAATAAAACTAGAAGACTTGGAATCGATAAGTGAATAAAACTAGAGGACTTGGAATCGATAAGTGAATAAAACTAGAAGACTTGGAATCGATAAGTGAATAAAACTAGAAGACTTGGAATCGATAAGTGAATAAAACTAGAGGACTTGGATTCGATAAGTGGATAAAACTAGAAGGACTTGGAATCGATAAGTGAATAAAACTAGAGGACTTGGAATCGAGAAGTGAATAAAACTAGAAGACTTGGATTCGATAAGTGAATAAAACTAGAGGACTTGGAATCGATAAGTGAATAAAACTAGAAGACTTGGAATCGATAAGTGAATAAAATTAGAAGACTTGGAATCGATAGGTAAATAAAATTAGAAGACTTGGAATCGATAAGTGAATAAAACTAGAATACTTGGAATCGATAAGTGAATAAAACTAGAGTACTTGGATTCGATAAGTGAATAAAACTAGAAGACTTGGAATCGAGAAGTGAATAAAACTAGAGAACTTGGAATCGAGAAGTGAATAAAACTAAAAGACTTGGATTCGATAAGTGAATAAAACTAGAGGACTTGGAATCGATAAGTGAATAAAACTAGAAGACTTGGAATCGAGAAGTGAATAAAACTAGAAGACTTGGAATCGATAGGTGAATAAAACTAGAGGACTTGGAATCGATAAGTGAATAAAACTAGAAGACTTGGAATCGATAAGTGAATAAAACTAGAAGACTTGGAATCGATAAGTGAATAAAACTAGAAGACTTGGAATCGATAAGTGAATAAAACTAGAAGACTTGGAATCGATAAGTGAATAAAACTAGAAGACTTGGAATCGATAAGTGAATAAAACTAGAAGACTTTGGAATCGATAGAAGTGAATGAAAAACTAGAAGACTTGGAATCGATAAGTGAATAAAACTAGAAGACTTGGAATCGATAAGTGAATAAAACTAGAGGACTTGGAATCGATAAGTGAATAAAACTAGAAACACTTGGAATCGATAAGTGAATAAAACTAGAGGACTTGGAATCGAGAAGTGAATAAAACTAGAAGACTTGGAAGTGAGAAAGTGAATAAAACTAGAAGACTTGGAATCGATAAGTGAATAAAACTAGAAGACTTGGAATCGATAAGTGAATAAAACTAGAAGACTTGGAATCGATAAGTGAATAAAACTAGAAGACTTGGAATCGATAGGTGAATAAAACTAGAAGACTTGGAATCGATAAGTGAATAAAACTAGAAGACTTGGAATCGATAAGTGAATAAAACTAGAGGACTTGGATTCGATAAGTGAATAAAACTAGAGAAGACTGGAAAACGAGAAAGTGAATCGAGAAGTGAATAAAACTAGAAACTTGGAATCGAGAAGTGAATAAAACTAAAACACTTGGATTCGATAAGTGGATAAAACTAGAGGACTTGGAATCGAGAAGTGAATAAAACTAGAAGACTTGGAATCGAGAAGTGAATAAAACTAGAAGACTTGGAATCGATAGGTGATATAACTAAAGGACTTGGATCGATAAGTGAACAAACTAGAAGACTTGGAATCGATAAGTGAATAAAACTAGAAGACTTGGAATCGATAAGTGAATAAAACTAGAGGACTTGGATTCGATAAGTGGATAAAACTAAAGGACTTGGAATCGATAAGTGGATAAAACTAGAGGACTTGGAATCGAGAAGTGAATAAAACTAAAAGACTTGGAATCGATAAGTGAATAAAACTAGAGGACTTGGAATCGATAAGTGAATAAAACTAGAAGACTTGGAATCGATAAGTGAATAAAACTAGAAGACTTGGAATCGATAAGTGAATAAAACTAGAAGACTTGGAATCGAGAAGTGAATAAAACGATCGATAAGTGAATAAAACTAGAAGACTTGGAATCGATAGGTGAATAAAACTAGAAGACTTGGAATCGATAAGTGAATAAAACTAGAATACTTGGAATCGATAAGTGAATAAAACTAGAAGACTTGGATTCGATAAATGAATAAAACTAGAAGACTGGAATCGAGAAGTGAATAAAACTAGAGAACTTGGAATCGAGAAGTGAATAAAACTAAAGGACTTGGATTCGATAAGTGGATAAAACTAGAGGACTTGGAATCGATAAGTGAATAAAACTAGAAGACTTGGAATCGAGAAGTGAATAAAACTAGAAGACTTGGAATCGATAAGTGAATAAAACTAAAGGACTTGGATCGATAAGTGAATAAAACTAGAAGACTTGGAATCGATAAGTGAATAAAACTAGAAGACTTGGAATCGATAAGTGAATAAAACTAGAAGACTTGGAATCGATAAGTGAATAAAACTAGAGGACTTGGAATCGATAAGTGAATAAAACTAGAAGACTTGGAATCGAGAAGTGAATAAAACTAGAGACTTGGAATCGATAAGTGAATAAAACTAGAAGACTTGGAATCGATAAGTGAATAAAACTAGAGGACTTGGAATCGAGAAGTGAATAAAACTAGAAGACTTGGAATCGATAAGTGAATAAAACTAGAAGGACTTGGAATCGATAAGTGAATAAAACTAGAAGACTTGGAATCGAGAAGTGAATAAAACTAGAAGACTTGGAATCGATAAGTGAATAAAACTAGAATAAAACTTGGACTGGAATCGATAAGTGAATAAAACTAGAAGACTTGGAATCGATAAGTGAATGAAGACTTGGAAACTAGATAAAACTAGAGGACTTGGAATCGAGAAGTGAATAAAACTAGAGGACTTGGAATCGATAAGTGAATAAAACTAGAGACTTGGAATCGAGAAGTGAATAAAACTAGAAGACTTGGAATCGATAAGTGAATAAAACTAGAAGACTTGGAATCGATAAGTGAATAAAACTAGAAGACTTGGAATCGATAAGTGAATAAAACTAGAAGACTTGGAATCGATAAGTGAATAAAACTAGAAGACTTGGAATCGATAAGTGAATAAAACTAGAAGACTTGGAATCGATAAGTGAATAAAACTAGAGGACTTGGAATCGATAAGTGAATAAAACTAGAAGACTTGGAATCGATAGTGAATAAAACTAAAACTTGGAAGACTTGGAATCGATAAGTGAATAAAACTAGAAGACTTGGAATCGATAGGTGAATAAAACTAGAAGACTTGGAATCGATAAGTGAATAAAACTAGAAGACTTGGAATCGATAAGTGAATAAAACTAGAGGACTTGGAATCGATAAGTGAATAAAACTAGAAGACTTGGAATCGATAAGTGAATAAAACTAGAGGACTTGGAATCGAGAAGTGAATAAAACTAGAAGACTTGGATTCGATAAGTGAATAAAACTTGGAATCGAGATAATGAATAAAACTAAAACTAGAAGTGACTTGGATTCGATAAGTGGATAAAACTAGAGGACTTGGATTCGATAAGTGGATAAAACTAAAGGACTTGGATTCTATAAGTGGATAAAACTAGAGGACTTGGAATCGAGAAGTGAATAAAACTAAAACACTTGGATTCGATAAGTGGATAAAACTAGAGGACTTGGAATCAATAAGTGAATAAAACTAGAGGACTTGGATTCGATAAGTGGATAAAACTAGAGGACTTGGATTCAATAAGTGGATAAAACTAGAGCACTTGGAATCGATAAGTGAATAAAACTAGAAGACTTGGAATCGAGAAGTGAATAAAACAAGAAGATTTGGAATCGATAGGTGAATTAAATTAGAAGACTTGGAATCGATAAGTGAATAAAACTAGAATACTTGGAAGCAATAAGTGAATAAAACTAGAAAACTTAGATTCGATAAGTTAATAAAACTAGAGGACTTGGAATCGAGAAGTGAATAAAACTAGAAGACTTGGAATCGATAGGTGAATATAACTAGAGGACTTGGAATCGAGAAGTGAATAAAACTAGAAAACTTCGATTCGATAAGTGAATAAAATTAGAAGACTTGCAATCGATAGGTGAATAAAACTAGAAGACTTGGAATCGAGATGTGAATAAAACTAAAACACTTGGATTCGATAAGTGGATAAAACCAGAGGACTTGGAATCGATAAGTGAACAAACTAGAAGACTGGAATTGCTAGGTGAATAAAACTAGAAAACTTGGAATAGAGAAGTGAATAAAACTAGAAGACTTGGAATCGATAAGTGAATAAAACTAGAGGACTTGGAATCGATAAGTGAACAAACTAGAAGACTGGAATTGATAGGTGAATAAAATTAGAAGACTTGGAATCGATAAGTGAATAAAATTAGAAGACTTGGAATCGATAAGTGAATAAAACTAGAGGACTTGGAATCGATAAGTGAATAAAACAGAGGACTTGGATTCGATAAATGAATAAAACAAGAAGACTGGAATCGAGAAGTGAATAAAACTAGAGAACTTGGAATCGATAAGTGAATAAAACTAAAACACTTGGATTCAATAAGTGGATAAAACTAGAGGACTTGGAATCGAGAAGTGAATAAAACTAGAAGACTTGGAATCGATAAGTGAATAAAACTAGAAGACTTGGAATCGATAGGTGAATAAAACTAAAGGACTTGGAATCGATAAGTGAATAAAACTAGAAGACTTGGAATCGATAAGTGAATAAAACTAAAGACTTATCGATAAGTGAATAAAACTAGGACTTGGAATCGATAAGTGGATAAAACTAGAGGACTTGGATTCGATAAGTGGATAAAACTAGAGGACTTGGAATCGATAAGTGAATAAAACTAGAAGACTTGGATTCGATAAGTGAATAAAACTAGAAGACTTGGAATCGATAAGTGAATAAAACTAGAAGACTTGGAATCGATAAGTGAATAAAACTAGAAGACTTGGAATCGATAAGTGAATAAAACTAGAAGACTTGGAATCGATAAGTGAATAAAATAGAAACTTGGAATCGATAAGTGAATAAAACTAGAATATTTGGAATCGATAAGTGAATAAAACTAGAAGACTTGGATTCGATAAATGAATAAAACAAGAAGACTGGAATCGAGAAGTGAATAAAACTAGAGAACTTGGAATCGAGAAGTGAATAAAACTAAAACACTTGGATTCGAATAAGTGGATAAAACTAGAGGACTTGGAATCGAGAAGTGAATAAAACTAGAAGACTTGGAATCGAGAAGTGAATAAAACTAAAACTAGAAGACTTGGAATCGATAGGTGAATATAACTAAAGGACTTGGATCGATAAGTGAACAAACTAGAAGACTTGTAATCGAGAAGTGAATAAAACTAGAAGACTTGGAATCGATAAGTGAATAAAACTAGAGGACTTGGAATTCGATAAGTGGATAAAACTAAGGAGGACTTGGATATAAGTGAATAAAACTAGAGGACTTGGAATCGAGAAGTGAATAAAACTAGAAGACTTGGAATCGAGAAGTGAATAAAACTAGAAGACTTGGAATCGATAAGTGAATAAAACTAGAAGACTTGGAATCGATAAGTGAATAAAACTAGAAGACTTGGACTTCGATGGATTCGATAAATGAATAAAACTAGAAGACTGGAATCGAGAAGTGAATAAAACTAGAGAACTTGGAATCGAGAAGTGAATAAAACTAGAAGACTTGGAATCGATAAGTGAATAAAACTAAAGGACTTGGAATCGATAAGTGATAAAACTAGAAGACTTGGAATCGAGAAGTGAATAAAACTAGAAGACTTGGAATCGATAAGTGAATAAAACTAGAGGACTTGGATTCGATAAGTGGATAAAACTAAAGGACTTGGATTCTATAAGTGGATAAAACTAGAGGACTTGGAATCGAGAAGTGAATAAAACTAAAACACTTGGATTCGATAAGTGGATAATACTAGAGGACTTGGAATCGAGAAGTGAATAAAACTAGAAGACTTGGAATCGATAAGTGAATAAAACTAGAAGACTTGGAATCGATAAGTGAATAAAACTAGAAGACTTGGAATCGATAAGTGAATAAAACTAGAGTACTTGGATTCGATAAATGAATAAAACAAGAAGACTTGGAATCGAGAAGTGAATAAAACTAGAAACTTGGAATCGAGAAGTGAATAAAACTAGAAGACTTGGAATCGATAGGTGAATAAAACTAGAGGACTTGGAATCGATAAGTGAATAAAACTAGAAGACTTGGAATCGAGAAGTGAATAAAACTAGAAGACTTGGAATCGATAAGTGAATAAAACTAGAGGACTTGGATTCGATAAGTGGAATAAAACTAAAGGACTTGGATTCGATAAGTGAATAAAACTAAGGACTTGGAATCGAGAAGTGAATAAAACTAAAACACTTGGATTCTAAGGATAAAAAGAGGACTTGGAATCGATAAGTGAACAAACTAGAAGACTGGAATTCGATAGGTGAATAAAACTAGAAAACTTGGAATAGAGAAGTGAATAAAACTAGAAGACTTGGAATCGATAAGTGAATAAAACTAGAGGACTTGGAATCGATAAGTGAATAAAACTAGAAGACTTGGAATCGATAAGTGAAAAAACTAGAAGACTTGGAATCGATAGGTAAATAAAATTAGAAGACTTGGAATCGATAAGTGAATAAAACTAGAATATTTGGAAGCGATAAGTGAATAAAACAGAGTACTTGGATTCGATAAATGAATAAAACAAGAAGACTGGAATGGAGAAGTGAATGAAACTAGAGAACTTAAAATCGAGAAGTGAATAAAACTAAAACACTTGGATTCAATAAGTGGATAAAACTAGAGGACTTGGAATCGAGAAGTGAATAAAACTAGAAGACTTGGAATCGAGAAGCGAATAAAACTGGAAGACTTGGAATCGATAGGTGAGTATAACTAAAGGACTTGGGTCGATAATTTAACAAACTATTAGACTTGTAATCGATAAGTGAATAAAACTAGAGGACTTGGATTCGATAAGTGGATAAAACTAAAGGACTTGGATTCTATAAGTGGATAAAACTAGAGGACTTGGAATCGAGAAGTGAATAAAACTAAAACACTTGGATTCGATAAGTGTATAATACCAGAGGACTTGGAATCGAGAAGTGAATAAAATTAGAAGACTTGGAATCGATAAGTGAATAAAACTAGAATATTTGGAAGCGATAAGTGAATAAAACAGAGTACTTGGATTCGATAAATGAATAAAACAAGAAGACTGGAATGGAGAAGTGAATAAAACTAGAGAACTTAAAATCGAGAAGTGAATAAAACTAAAACACTTGGATTCAATAAGTGGATAAAACTAGAGGACTTGGAATCGAGAAGTGAATAAAACTAGAAGACTTGGAATCGAGAAGCGAATAAAACTGGAAGACTTGGAACCGATAGGTGAGTATAACTAAAGTACTTGGATCGATAATTGAACAAACTAGAAGACTTGTAATCGAGAAGTGAATAAAACTAGAAGACTTGGAATCGATAAGTGAATAAAACTAGAGGACTTGGATTCGATAAGTGGATAAAACTAAAGGACTTGGATTCGATAAGTGGATAAAACTAGAGGACTTGGAATCGAGAAGTGAATAAAACTAGAAGACTTGGAATCGAGAAGCGAATAAAACTGGACGACTTGGATTCGATAAGTGAATAAAACTAGAAGACGTGGAATCGATAAGTGAATAAAACTAGAGTACTTGGATTCGATAAATGAATAAAACAAGAAGACTGGAATGGAGAAGTGAATAAAACTAGAGAACTTGGAATCGAGAAGCGAATAAAACTGGAAGACTTGGAATCGATAGGTGAGTATAACTAAAGGACTTGGATCGATAATTGAACAAACAAGAAGACTTGTAATCGAGAAGTGAATAAAACTAGAAGACTTGGAATCGATAAGTGAATAAAACTAGAGGACTTGGATTCGATAAGTGGATAAAACTAAAGAACTTGGATTCTATAAGTGGATAAAACTAGAGGACCTGGAATCGAGAAGTGAATAAAACTAAAACACTTAGATTCGATAAGTAGATAATACTAGAGGACTTGGAATCGAGAAGTGAATAAAACTAGAAGACTTGGAATCGAGAAGCGAATAAAATTGGACGACTTGGATTCGATAAGTGAATAAAACTAGAAGACGTGGAATCGATAAGTGAATAAAACTAGAGTACTTGGATTCGATAAATGAATAAAACAAGAAGACTGGAATGGAGAAGTGAATAAAACTAGAGAACTTGGAATCGAGAAGCGAATAAAACTGAATGACTTGGAATCGATAGGTGAGTATAACTAAAGGACTTGGGTCGATAATTGAACAAACTAGAAGACTTGTAATCGAGAAGTGAATAAAACTAGAAGACTTGGAATCGATAAGTGAATAAAACTAGAGGACTTGGATTCGATAAGTGGATAAAACTAAAGGACTTGGATTCTATAAGTGGATAAAACTAGAGGACTTGGAATCGAGAAGTGAATAAAACTAAAACACTTGGATTCGATAAGTGTATAATACCAGAGGACTTGTAATCGAGAAGTGAATAAAATTAGAAGACTTGTAATCGAGAAGTGAATAAAATTAGAAAACTTGGAATCGATAGGTAAATAAAATTAGAAGACTTGGAATCGATAAGTGAATAAAACTAGAATATTTGGAAGCGAAAAGTGAATAAAACAGAGTACTTGGATTCGATAAATGAATAAAACAAGAAGACTGGAATGGAGAAGTGAATGAAACTAGAGAACTTAAAATCGAGAAGTGAATAAAACTAAAACACTTGGATTTAATAAGTGGATAAAACTAGAGGACATGGAATCGAGAAGCGAATAAAACTGGAAGACTTGGAAGCGATAGGTGAGTATCACTAAAGGACTTGGATCGATAATTGAACAAACTAGAAGACTTGTAATCGAGAAGTGAATAAAACTAGAAGACTTGGAATCGATAAGTGAATAAAACTAGAAGACTTGGATTCGATAAGTGGATAAAACTAAAGGACTTGGATTCTATAAGTGGATAAAACTAGAGGACTTGGAATCGAGAAGTGAATAAAACTAAAACACTTGGATTCGATAAGTGGATAAAACTAAAGGACTTGGATTCTATAAGTGGATAAAACCAGAGGACTTGGAATCGAGAAGTGAATAAAACTAGAAGACTTGGAATCGAGAAGTGAATAAAACTAGAAGACTTGGAATCGATAAGTGAATAAAATTAGAAGACTTGGAATCGATAGGTAAATAAAATTAGAAGACTTGGAATCGATAAGTGAATAAAACTAGAATATTTGGAATCGATAAGTGAATAAAACAGAGTACTTGGATTCGATAAATGAATAAAACAAGAAGACTGGAATCGAGAAGTGAATGAAACTAGAGAACTTAAAATCGAGAAGTGAATAAAACTAAAACACTTGGATTCAATAAGTGGATAAAACTAGATGACTTGGAATCGAGAAGTGAATAAAACTAGAAGACTTGGAATCGAGAATCGAATAAAACTGGAAGACTTGGAACCGATAGGTGAGTATAACTAAAGGACTTGGATCGATAAATGAATAAACTAGAAGACTTGTAATCGACTTGGAATCGCGAAGTGAATAAAATCAAAGAATTTGGAATCGAGTAGTGAATAAAACTGGTATACTTGGAATCGATAGGTGAGTATAACTAAAGGACTTGGATCGATAATTGAACAAACTAGAAGACTTGTAATCGAGAAGTGATTAAAATCAAAGAATTTGGAATCGAGTAGTGAATAAAACTGAAATACTTGGAATGGAGAAGTGAATAAAACTAGAGAACTTGGAATCGAGAAGCGAATAAAACTGGAAGACTTGGAATCGATAGGTGAGTATAACTAAAGGACTTGGATCGATAATTGAACAAACAAGAAGACTTGTAATCGAGAAGTGAATAAAACTAGAAGACTTGGAATCGATAAGTGAATAAAACTAGAGGACTTGGATTCGATAAGTGGATAAAACTAAAGAACTTGGATTCTATAAGTGGATAAAACTAGAGGACCTGGAATCGAGAAGTGAATAAAACTAAAACACTTAGATTCGATAAGTAGATAATACTAGAGGACTTGGAATCGAGAAGTGAATAAAACTAGAAGACTTGGAATCGAGAAGCGAATAAAATTGGAAGACTTGGATTCGATAAGTGAATAAAACTAGAAGACATGGAATCGATAAGTGAAAAAAACTAGTGTACTTGGATTCGATAAATGAATAAAACAAGAAGACTGGAATGGAGAAGTGAATAAAACTAGAGAACTTGGAATCGAGAAGCGAATAAAACTGGAAGACTTGGAATCGATAGGTGAGTATAACTAAAGGACTTGGGTCGATAATTGAACAAACTAGAAGTCTTGTAATCGAGAAGTGAATAAAACTAGAAGACTTGGAATCGATAAGTGAATAAAACTAGAGGACTTGGATTCGATAAGTGGATAAAACTAAAGGACTTGGATTCTATAAGTGGATAAAACTAGAGGACTTGGAATCGAGAAGTGATTAAAACTAAAACACTTGGATTCGATAAGTGTATAATACCAGAGGACTTGTAATCGAGAAGTGAATAAAATTAGAAGACTTGTAATCGAGAAGTGAATAAAATTAGAAAACTTGGAATCGATAGGTAAATAAAATTAGAAGACTTGGAATCGATAAGTGAATAAAACTAGAATATTTGGAAGCGAAAAGTGAATAAAACAGAGTACTTGGATTCGATAAATGAATAAAACAAGAAGACTGGAATGGAGAAGTGAATGAAACTAGAGAACTTAAAATCGAGAAGTGAATAAAACTAAAACACTTGGATTCAATAAGTGGATAAAACTAGATGACTTGGAATCGAGAAGTGAATAAAACTAGAAGACTTGGAATCGAGAAGCGAATAAAACTGGAAGACTTGGAACCGATAGGTGAGTATAACTAAAGAACTTGGATCGATAATTGAACAAACTAGAAGACTTGTAATCGAGAAGTGAATAAAATCAAAGGATTTGGAATCGAGTAGTGAATAAAACTGGAATACTTGGAATCGATTAGTGGATAATACTAGAGGACTTGGATTCAAGAATCGAGAAGTGAATAAAACTAGAAGACTTGGAATCGATAAGTGAATAAACTAGAGGACTTGGATTCGATAAGTGGATAAAACTAAAGGACTTGGATTCTATAAGTGGATAAAACTAGAGGACTTGGAATCGAGAAGTGAATAAAACTAAAACACTTGGATGCGATAAGTGGATAATACCAGAGGACTTGGAATCGAGAAGTGAATAAAACTAGAAGACTTGGAAATGAAAAGCGAATAAAACTGGAAGACTTGGATTCGATAAGTGAATAAAAGTAGAAGACTTGTAATCAAGAAGTGAATAAAACTATAAGACTTGTAATCGATAAGTGAATAAAATTAGAAGACTTGGAATCGATAGGTAAATAAAATTATAAGACTTGGAATCGATAAGTAAATAAAACTAGAATATTTGGAAGCGATAAGTGAATAAAAGAGAGTACTTGGATTCGATAAATGAATAAAACAAGAAGACTGGAATGGAGAAGTGAATGAAACTAGAGAACTTAAAATCGAGAAGTGAATAAAACTAAAACACTTGGATTTAATAAGTGGATAAAACTAGAGGACATGGAATCGAGAAGTGAATAAAACTAGAAGACTTGGAATCGAGAAGCGAATAAAACTGGAAGACTTGGAATCGATAGGTGAGTATAACTAAAGGACTTGGATCGATAATTGAACAAACTAGAAGACTTGTAATCGAGAAGTGAATAAAACTAGAAGACTTGGAATCGATAAGTGAATAAAACTAGAAGACTTGGATTCGATAAGTGGATAAAACTAAAGGACTTGGATTCTATAAGTGGATAAAACTAGAGTACTTGGAATCGAGAAGTGAATAAAACTAAAACACTTGGATTCGATAAGTGGATAAAACTAAAGGACTTGGATTCTATAAGTGGATAATACCAGAGGACTTGGAATCGAGAAGTGAATAAAACTAGAAGACTTAGAATCGAGAAGTGAATAAAACTGGAAGACTTGTAATCGATAAGTGAATAAAATTAGAAGACTTGGAATCGATAGGTAAATAAAATTAGAAGACTTGGAATCGATAAGTGAATAAAACTAGAATATTTGGAAGCGATAAGTGAATAAAACAGAGTACTTGGATTCGATAAATGAATAAAACAAGAAGACTGGAATGGAGAAGTGAATGAAACTAGAGAACTTAAAATCGAGAAGTGAATAAAACTAAAACACTTGGATTCAATAAGTGGATAAAACTAGATGACTTGGAATCGAGAAGTGAATAAAACTAGAAGACTTGGAATCGAGAAGCGAATAAAACTGGAAGACTTGGAACCGATAGGTGAGTATAACTAAAGGACTTGGATCGATAAATGAATAAACTAGAAGACTTGTAATCGAGAAGTGAATAAAATCAAAGAATTTGGAATCGAGTAGTGAATAAAACTGGAATACTTGGAATCGATAGGTGAGTATAACTAAAGGACTTGGATCGATAATTGAACAAACTAGAAGACTTGTAATCGAGAAGTGATTAAAATCAAAGAATTTGGAATCGAGTAGTGAATAAAACTGAAATACTTGGAATGGAGAAGTGAATAAAACTAGAGAACTTGGAATCGAGAAGCGAATAAAACTGGAAGACTTGGAATCGATAGGTGAGTATAACTAAAGGACTTGGATCGATAATTGAACAAACAAGAAGACTTGTAATCGAGAAGTGAATAAAACTAGAAGACTTGGAATCGATAAGTGAATAAAACTAGAGGACTTGGATTCGATAAGTGGATAAAACTAAAGAACTTGGATTCTATAAGTGGATAAACTAGAGGACCTGGAATCGAGAAGTGAATAAAACTGAAATACTTGGAATCGATTAGTGGATAATACTAGAGGACTTGGATTCGAGAATCGAGAAGTGAATAAAACTAGAAGACTTGAATTCGATAAGTGGATAAAACTAAAGGACTTGGATTCTATAAGTGGATAAAACTAGAGGACTTTGAATCGAGAATTGAATAAAACCAAAACACTTGGATTCTATAATTGGATATTACTATAGGACTTGGAATCGAGAAGTGAAAAAAACTAGAAGAGTTGGAATCGAGATGTGAATAAAATTAGAAGACTTGGAATCGATAGGTAAATAAAATTAGAAGACTTGGAATCGATAAGTGAATAAAACTAGAATACTTGGAAGCGATAAGTGAATAAAACTAGAAAATTGCATTCTATAAGTTAATAAAACTAGAGGACTTGGAATCGAGAAGTGAATAAAATTAGAAGACTTGGAATCAATAGGTGAATATAACTAGAGGACTTGGAATCGAGAAGTGAATAAAACTAGAGGACTTTGATTCGATAAGTGAATAAAGCTAGAAGACTGGAATCGAGAAATGAATAAAACTAGAGGACTTGGAATCGAGAAGTGAATAAAACTAAAATACTTCGATTCAATAAGTGGATAAAACTAGAGGACTTGGATTCGATAAGTGGATAAAACTAAAGGACTTGGATTCTATAAGTGGATAAAACTAGAGGACTTGGAATCGAGAAGTGAATAAAACTAGAAGACTTGGAATCGATAGGTGAATAAAATTAGAAGACTTGGAATTAAGGAATAAAACTAGAGACTTGGAATCAATAAGTGAATAAAACTAAAACTTAGATAAGTTAATAAAACTAGAGGACTTGGAATCGAGAAGTGAATAAAACTAGAAGACTTGGAATCGATAGGTGAATAAAACTAGAGGACTTGGAATCGATAAGTGAATAAAACTAGAAGACTTGGAATCGATAAGTGAATAAAACTAGAAGACTTGGAATCGATAGGTGAATAAAACTAGAAGACTTGGAATCGAGAAGTGAATAAAACTAAAGGACTTGGATTCGATAAGTGAATAAAGCTAGAAGACTGGAATCGAGAAATGAATAAAACTAGAGGACTTGGAATCGAGAAGTGAATAAAACTAAAATACTTGGATTCAATAAGTGGATAAAACTAGAGGACTTGGATTCGATAAGTGGATAAAACTAAAGGACTTGAATTCTATAAGTGGATAAAACTAGAGGACTTGGAATCGAGAAGTGAATAAAACTAAAACACTTGGATTCGATAAGTGGATAATACTAGAGGACTTGGAATCAATAGGTGAATAAAACTAGAGGACTTGGATTCGATAAGTGGATAAAACTAGAGGACTTTGATTCAATAAGTGGATAAAACTAGAGCATTTGGAATCGAGTAGTGAATAAAACTAGAAGATTTGGAATCGATAGGTGAATTAAATTAGAAGACTTGGAATCGATAGGTAAATAAAATTAGAAGACTTGTAATCGATAAGTGAATAAAACTAGAATACTTGGAAGCAATAAGTGAATAAAACTAGAAAACTTAGATTCGATAAGTTAATAAAACTAGAGGACCTGGAATCGAGAAGTGAATAAAACTAGAAGACTTGGAATCGATAGGAGAATATAACTAGAGGACTTGGAATCGAGAAGTGAATAAAACTTGAAAACTTCGATTCGATAAGTGAATAAAATTAGAAGACTTGCAATCGATAGGTGAATAAAACTAGAAGACTTGGAATCGAGATGTGAATAAAACTAAAACACTTGGATTCGATAAGTGGATAAAACCAGAGGACTTGGAATCGATAAGTGAACAAACTAGAAGACTGGAATTGCTAGGTGAATAAAACTAGAAAACTTGGAATAGAGAAGTGAATAAAACTAGAAGACTTGGAATCGATAAGTGAATAAAACTAGAGGACTTGGAATCGATAAGTGAACAAACTAGAAGACTGGAATTGATAGGTGAATAAAATTAGAAGACTTGGAATCGATAGGTAAATAAAATTAGAAGACTTGGAATCGATAAGTGAATAAAACTAGAATATTTGGAATCGATAAGTGAATAAAACTAGAGGACTTGGAATCGATAAGTGAACAAACTAGAAGACTGGAATTGATAGGTGAATAAAATTAGAAGACTTGGAATCGATAGGTAAATAAAATTAGAAGACTTGGAATCGATAAGTGAATAAAACTAGAATATTTGGAAGCGATAAGTGAATAAAACAGAGTACTTGGATTCGATAAATGAATAAAACAAGAAGACTGGAATGGAGAAGTGAATGAAACTAGAGAACTTAAAATCGAGAAGTGAATAAAACTAAAACACTTGGATTCAATAAGTGGATAAAACTAGAGGACTTGGAATCGAGAAGTGAATAAAACTAGAAGACTTGGAATCGAGAAGCGAATAAAACTGGAAGACTTGGAATCGATAGGTGAGTATAACTAAAGGACTTGGGTCGATAATTTAACAAACTATTAGACTTGTAATCGATAAGTGAATAAAACTAGAGGTCTTGGATTCGATAAGTTGATAAAACTAAAGGACTTGGATTCTATAAGTGGATAATACCAGAGGACTTGGAATCGAGAAGTGAATAAAACTAGAAGACTTGGAATCGAGAAGCGAATAAAACTGGAAGACTTGGATTCGATAAGTGAATAAAACTAGAAGACTTGGAATCGATAGGTAAATAAAATTAGAAGACTTGGAATCGATAAGTGAATAAAACTAGAATATTTGGAAGCGATAAGTGAATAAAACAGAGTACTTGGATTCGATAAATGAATAAAACAAGAAGACTGGAATGGAGAAGTGAATGAAATTAGAGAACTTAAAATCGAGAAGTGAATAAAACTAAAACACTTGGATTCAATAAGTGGATAAAACTAGAGGACTTGGAATCGAGAAGTGAATAAAACTAGAAGACTTGGAATCGAGAAGCGAATAAAACTGGAAGACTTGGAACCGATAGGTGAGTATAACTAAAGTACTTGGATCGATAATTGAACAAACTAGAAGACTTGTAATCGAGAAGTGAATAAAACTAGAAGACTTGGAATCGATAAGTGAATAAAACTAGAGGACTTGGATTCGATAAGTGGATAAAACTAAAGGACTTGGATTCGATAAGTGGATAATACTAGAGGACTTGGAATCGAGAAGTGAATAAAACTAGAAGACTTGGAATCGAGAAGCGAATAAAACTGGACGACTTGGATTCGATAAGTGAATAAAACTAGAAGACGTGGAATCGATAAGTGAATAAAACTAGAGTACTTGGATTCGATAAATGAATAAAACAAGAAGACTGGAATGGAGAAGTGAATAAAACTAGAGAACTTGGAATCGAGAAGCGAATAAAACTGGAAGACTTGGAATCGATAGGTGAGTATAACTAAAGGACTTGGGTCGATAATTGAACAAACTAGAAGTCTTGTAATCGAGAAGTGAATAAAACTAGAAGACTTGGAATCGATAAGTGAATAAAACTTGAGGACTTGGATTCGATAAGTGGATAAAACTAAAGGACTTGGATTCTATAAGTGGATAACACTGGAGGACTTGGAATCGAGAAGTGAATAAAACTAAAACACTTGGATTCGATAAGTGGATAATACCACAGGTCTTGGAATCGAGAAGTGAATAAAACTAGAAGACTTGGAATCGAGAAGCGAATAAAACTGGAAGACTTGGATTCGATAAGTGAATAAAACTAGAAGACTTGGATTCGATAAGTGAATAAAACTAGAAGACTTGTAATCGAGAAGTGAATAAAACTAGAAGACTTGTAATCGATAAGTGGATAAAACTAGAGGACTTGGATTCGATAAGTGGATAAAACTAGAGGACTTGGAATCGAGAAGTGAATAAAACTAAAAGACTTGGATTCTATAAGTGAATAAAATTAGAAGACTTGAGACAGATGTTATGTGTAAAATATCTAAAAATAATATATTGTTCTGGAAGACCATAGGAAAAAATGTTACTTGCAAAATACCTAAAATTAATATCTTGTACTGGGAGACCGTGTGAGAAATGTTACTTGTAAAATATCTAAAATTAATATCTTGTACTGGGAGAACGTGGGAGAAATGTTACTTGTAAAATATCTAAAAACAATGTATTTTATTGGAAGACCGTAGGATAAATGTTACTTGTAAAATATCTAAAAACAATGTATTTTATTGTAAGACCGTAGGATAAATGTTACTTGTAAAATATCTAAAAATAATATATTTTATTGGAAGACCGTAGTATAAATGTTACTTGTAAAATATCTAAAAATAATATATTTTATTGGAAGACCGTAGGATAAATGTTACTTGTAAAATATCTAAAAATAATATATTTTATTGGAGGATTGTAGGATAAATGTTACTTGCAAAATATCTAAAAATAGTACGTTGCACTAAAAGTTTATTAGAGACATTAGAGTACCACAAGAGGTTTGTGCCACTGAAAGTTTACCAGGGACAAGAGAGACACTAGAGTGACGTAAGAGGTATGTACCACTTAAAGTTTACCAGGGACAAAAGAGACCCCAGAGTAACATAAGAGGTATTATGTACCACTATACTTTTATCAGAAACAAAAGTGAGAGACTACTCTCATCTTTGTATTTGTAATACTAATTGTTTGTTGTGCGATAAATTTAAATACTTTGAATAAATGTACATTATTTTGTAGAATAGAATTAAAAGTAGAAATACTGTGATAGTATATATTATATTCATAAATGGTTTGCACGTGTTATATTTGGGGAAAATCGTGTGATTTCAATAACATTAATGTAACTTATCACTGTATATTCCGTTTCACAACATATTAGCCAAACACTACTACCAGGATGACACTTGTAGGACTCTAGTACAGATGGTGTTCATTTTACTTTGTCTTTCTTGTCAGATATAAAACACTCATTAAAATTCTGTCATACTGATCTTTAATTGTAAACATAACTTTGTGATACAAGGCACAACTTACACAATACATGAATCTAAATCTGAGAAGCGAGTACCTTTTCATATTTCTACCTTCGTGGAGAATTGATTATATCTGGTCTGGAGAAATATCACACCCAACATTTCTGACCTTAGTTTTCTGAACTTTAACCTGCTTTTGCAATGTTCTATCAGTTTGGGGAAATCGACTAATCGTTTCTTTCGCTTGTTCACCGAATATATGTTTGTAACAAAGCTAAGACATAAGAAGAAATAAACAATGTTTTGTGTTTCGCTATAATGTGAAACTGGAATTGAGCTTGAACTGGAGTCTGTCGTTAGAGAGCCAGGTTGCTGAAAGGTCAAAGCAGTATTGACTCTTGACCTGTAACAACCAGGATGTTCTTAGTTCTGGATGTTGAGTGAGTTCCGAGAAACTCTCAAAGCTGCACCGGACACTCAGATCTACATCCACTTGTGAAGAAAGAAAATCAATCCAATCACACAATTGAGCGATTGGGTGGCTTTCATGACACTTCCGTGAACTGAAAAGAAAATAATAATTAATCCACTGTTTACCAAGATTATATAGCCGAATTTCGAAGTAACTCATATTAGCCCATATACATAACTTCCTTGAGATACCATTGTACACTTATGCGAAGTGGAGGAATATATTGTTACTCCAGTAACACGATATGAAACATTAATAAAGTACCACTTAAATTTCTTGAGGTTTACAGAACATTATCGTCTTGTGCAATAGGTTAAAACATTATTATTTTAATAACAGTATATTTTAGTTAGGACTTCCCTTGAAATACGTTTTACTATTAGTAACATAACTATCTTTTTTATGAAATTTAGAATCCAGTTGCTTAAAGATTCCCTCTCCTCCCTCTGTCTCACCGGCTAGTCTAAAATCGTGTAACACTAAAAACTGGATTTCGATATCCACATTGAGTAGAGCACAGATAGCCTGTTGTGCGTCTTTGTGCTTAAAACTATTGGAAGTTTCATGTACTATTATTTGCTCCTTGTGGGCCCGGCGTGTCCAAGTGGTTAGGGCGCTCGACTCGTAATCTGAGGGCCGCAGGTTTGAATCTTCGTGACACCGAATACGCTCGCCCTTTCAGCCGTATGAGCGTTATAAGGTGACGGTCAATCCAACTTGTTGGCAAAAAAAGTATCTCAAGAGTTGGCGATGTGTAGCTATGATTAGCTACCTTTCCTAAGGTCTTACACTGCTAAATTAGGGACGGCTAGCGCAGATAACCCTCGTGTAGCTTCGCGCGAAATTCCGAAACAAACAAACAAACACAAAGCTCCTTGTGTGTCTTTGTGCTTAAAACACGAAAGCTTTATGTGCTATTATTTGCTCCTTTTCTCCAAAGTTCTAATACAAGAATCTGAGTTTCGATTCCAGAGCACCAATAGTTCATTGTGTAGCTTTGTGCTTAACTTCAAAGAAACGGATGTTCTGTGGTTATTATTGTAGTGATGTTCCTGTGTACACCTGTATTAAAGTTATTCTTTGCGTCTTACATTCCTGTAAGGAATATATATGTTGTTTTACTGAGATGACGAAGGTTAACATTGGAGACAGAACTAAGCTCTACTGTGTACGCACATGGTATTTTAATCATATTAGTTTTAATAATGTGTGCTAATAATTTTGATTTACACAGAGACAACTGTTCCTCAATTATGATGTGCTCGAAGCCATTCAAGAGTTTCACCTTTTCACTTGACGGCCGAACAAAGTTTTCTTCTTTTAAAAACTACTTTTATCATCGAGATCGCTGTTTTTAACAGGTCAGTGAAGTTCGAACTAAAGTTTTTTTTCGTTTGAGTTTCTTGTATACCTCAAGAAACTGTTATATTTAGTATTAATTTTCATCAAAGAAATTTAATCAAACTGTAGCTCAGTGGCTGCGGCCTTGTGACATAGTTCTGGTGTCTTGTGACATAGTTCTGGATTAAGGACCTAACGAACCGTGGTGGAATCTTTGTTATGTCAAGATATTTTCCGTCTTGAATGCGTTATAAGAGTTATGGTCAGTACTCTAGGAGTATGTTGCTGCTATTCTCTGATTACTAGCCCAACATGAGGAACAATAACATAGAGTCTTAGTAACTACACCATAAATACATGAAATAAATCACTTATTTTTTGAAACCTCTGTTGATTTTAACAAGAATTTAGTTCAAGGGTTAAAAGACATTTCGACACGAACTGTACGTGCTTAACCCTAATATGCAGTTGTTAAAAATTGGCTAAATCTCTTTATCTTTCTTGTAACCATCCACGTCTTTCCAACAATTTTATCTTCATTCACTATAATTTACAATTTTGTTCTTATTGGAAGCTTTGATACCAGATGGTAACGTTCTATGCTACCCGTGTTCTAAACTATAGGAAGGAAAATTACTTTTTCATGTATCTTTCTCTAAACGTAAACACAATAAATACAAGTGCCTCAAGCTTCCTTTTAAAAACAAACAAACTTATATTTCGGCTTAAAATGTAAATATGCACCTGAAGAAGGTGCATTCAGAGATATGAAGACCGGAACTGCATATAACACCCACCTGAACTAGTACTTTCAGAGATATGAAGACCGGAACTGCATATAACACCCACCTGAACAAGTACTTTGGTAGGCATGAAGACCGGCAGAGTGTATGAAACTCACCTTAACTAGTACTTTCATGGACGTGAAGACCGCGACTGTGTATAAAATTCACCTAAATTAGTCCTTTCAGAGACACGAAGACCGGAACTGTATATTAAACCCACCTGAACTAGAACTTTGATTGGCATGAAGACCGGCAGTGTGTATGAAACCTTCCTGAACTAGTACTTTCAGAGACATGAAGACCGGAAGTATATATACAGACCCACCTGAACTAGTACTTTCAGAGACATTGAGACCGGAAATGTATATAAAACCCACCTGAACTAGTAGTTTCATCGACACGAAGACCGGAAGTGTAAATAAAACTTACTTGAACTAGTACTTTCATCGACATGAAGACCGGAAGTGTATGTAAAGACCCACCTTAACTAGTACTTTCAGAGACACGAAGACCGAAACTGTATATAACATCCACCTGAACTAGAACTTTAATAGGCATGAAGACCGGCAGTGTGTGTGAACCTCACCTTAACAAGTACTCTCAGAGACATGAAGACCGGAAGTATATATACAGACCTACCTGAACTAGTGCTTTCATAGACACGAAGACCGGAAGTATATGTAAAGACCCACCTGAACTGCTACTTTCTTAGACATGAAGACCAGAATGGTATATAAAACCCACCTGAACTGCTACTTTCATAGACATGAAGACCATAATTGTATATAAAACCCACCTGAACTGCTACTTTCATAGACATGAAGACCAGAACTGTATATAAAACCCACCTGAACTGCTACTTTCATAGACATGAAAACCAGAACTGTATATAAAACCCACCTGAACTGCTACTTTCATAGACATGAAGACCAGAACTGTATATAAAACCTACGTGAACAAGTTCTTTCATAGACATGAAGACCGGAACTGTATATAAAAACCTACCTGAACTAGTACTTTCAGACACATGAAGACTGGAACTGTATATAAAACCCACCTGAACTGCTACTTTCAGACACATGAAGACCGGAACTCTGCTGTTTCCCTCCTAGCACAGTTTCCTCACTTCTTTCATATATCACCTTAAACAACATACTTGTACATTTGAGTGTCATTTCACCTTTTTGGAACTGGTTAGCGCGCACATTAAACTTAAGACCCAGAGCAGTTGAGAACAGATTAGACTCATGACGTGCCGGATATTGGATTAAATATACTGGATCAGCCTGTTGAAAGATAATACGTTGTTGTTGAAAACTATTCTTATAAACAATGGGGCAAAGTTATACGTTCATCAATAAACATTGTTAGAGTTTATGGAAAACAAATCAATACAATCATTTTATTAAGCATACAATAATCTAAACAAATATTATCAATTTCAATCCCAGGGTTCTAGAATGAACAAAAGAGAGCAATAGATTTGAGGATATATTTTCTATTTCTATCAAACGAGTTTATTTCTAAATGAACAGAAAAGTCGCTACATTTAACAATCTATTTCAGTTATTAAGAAGTAAACCTCATTACCAACGAACCTGGTGGGGATTTTTAAAATAATACCAAATACGTAAATCTTCTCTGTGTCTATTAATACATTCTCATTACCACATATTGTACCTTAGTCATCTTCTATTAATACATTCTCATTACCACATATTGTACCTTAGTCATCTTCTATTGATGCATTCTCTTTACTTCATACTGTACCTTAGTCATTTTCTATTCATACATTCTTATTACCTCATACTGTACCTTAGTCATCTTCTGTTGATACATTCTCATTACCTCATACTGTACCTTAGTCATCTTCTATTGATACATTGTCATTACCTCATACTGTACCTTAGTCATCTTCTATTAATACATTCTCATTACCTCATACTGTATCTTAGTCATCTCCTAGTAATACCTTCTCATTAACACATACTGACCTTAGTCATCTTCTATTGATACATTCTCATTAACACATACTGTACCTTATTCATCTTCTATTAATACATTCTCATTAGCTCATACTGTATCTTAGTCATCTTCTATTGATACATTCTCATTACCTCATACTGTACCTTAGTCATCTTCTGTTGATACATTCTCATTACCTCATACTGTACCTTAGTTATCATCTGTCTGTAACTTGTCGAAAATATTTATGTGTATTCAGCTTGGATCTCTTTGATTATCGCATTACATATTTAAACCAAAACGAATCTCGTACATACATATCAGTATCACACTGCTGGATGAATGTTTGTTCGTACCTCGACGTCATTAATCTGCCATAACAATTTGGCAATTTGGTTTGAAAAGGCCGATGTGCAGTTAGCTTCCATCGTATCTCCAACCTGGTAACGGCTGTGCTGTTTAACATTAATGTTTGGTCCATTGGGAGCTAAAGATAAGACGGTTTATTAGAGATGATACCCAAGATATTTTTACCTAAAGAATTGAAAGAAGTTATAGTCGTTAGATAAACAGCCTCTGTGTGCGTGTGTGTAGCAAATGAAGTAAAATAGACTTTCGTTATATAAAAGGTTACAATTGTTAGCTTTAAACTTTTGACAAACTACTCTTCTCTCTTTATAGTAGCTATTATAAATAAAAGAATACGTAGAATATTTTTTTTATTTTTGTTGTGAAACAAAATAGGATCCGTTTCTATTAAATTACGTATAATAACAAAGGAAAATACATCTTTCTAATACCAGTAGCATTTTAGTGTGTAAAAAAAAAACATTCGTTCTTTGAAAAACGTACCTTATAATTCTTGTTGTAATTTGACGAGTTGGAAACATCCCTTCTAATACATATGATAATTTACTAAAATATCCCTTGTAATACGTACAATAGTTTAGTGAGTACAAATAGTTAATTTAATTACTGTAATAATTTAGTGGTAAAAACATCCCTTCTAATACGTATAATAGTTTGCTGGGTAAAAACTTGCATTTTAATCTTGTAATAATTTGTATTTAGTTAGTTTCTTTAAGATCAAGGAAGGTGGTTGTCTTGGTGGGCAAACCCCGAAAATCGAAGTCCAGTTATTGTGTTATATTTCCATATCACCTTTTAAAAATATTCTATAACAGTTAGTTTACTTCTCGGGCTGTGACTGATTTACCTACATATACTGTAAACATGTATTGTAGCTATAAGCTATTCTGTTGGCAAAGTGTGAGCTATTGGGAGTTTCCACTTATTTTTAATCCATGGTGATTTCGACTTCCATAATGTTCGATCGGTTTTCATTGTTGTACTGTAGTAAATGATATTATAATTTAAAGAGTCACCCATTGTTCAGACGACAGGAGACAGTAAACCAACAAAGAGTGAATTGTGTTTAGTGCTCACTGAAGAAAAGTTTGTTTTAATCCAAAGGTAAAAAACGACAAGCTCTCGCATTAGTTTTCTGTAAACTTAATACATTGATTACAGCAATGTTGTGTTCTCAATGTTCTACTATCACTAACATACATTACAGAGATAGGTTTAGAGATCAGTATTCTGGAATCAATAACATACATTACAGAAATAGGTTTATATGTCAGAGTTCTGGTATCACGAACATAGATTACAGAGCTAAGTATCACTAACATAGATTACAGAGCTATGTATCATTACCATAGATTACAGAGATAGGTTTAGACATCAGTGCTATAGTATCACTAACACATTAAAGAACTAGGTTTAGAGGTCAGTGTTCTTGTGTCACTAACAAGCATTAAATAGCTAGGTTTAGACCTCAGTGTTCTGTTATCACTAACATACATTAAAGAACTAAGACATACATTAAAGACTAAGGTTCAGATCTTAGTGTTCTGGTATCACTAACATACAGTAAAGAGCTAGGTTCAGACCTCAGTGTTCTAGTTTCACTAACATAGATTACAGAGCTAGGTTCAGACCTCAGTGTTCTGGTATCACTAACATACATTAGCGGACTAGGTTCAGACCTCAGTGTTCTGGTATCACTAGCATACATTAAAGAGCTAGGTTCAGACCTCAGTGTTCTGTTATCACTAGCATACATTAAAGAACTAGGTTCAGACCTCAGTGTTCTGTTATCACTAGCATACATTAAAGAACTAGGTTCAGACCTCAGTGTTCTGTTATCACTAACATACAGTAAAGAGCTAGGTTCAGACCTCAGTGTTCTGGTATCACTAACATACATTAGAGGACTAGGTTTAGACGTCAGTGTTCTGATATCACTAACATAGATTACATAGCTAGTTTTAGATCTTAGTGTTCTGGTATCACTAACATAGATTACAGAGATTGGTTTAGACATCTGTGTTTTGGAGTCAATTGAACCTTCGACACAAGGTCAGCGCAGCACGGAACTTATTCGCCGGGTCAGTGTGTTTCATTAAAACCCTGAAAACGGTGTGGTGTTTTTAGTGACGTGTGTTAAGGTTCTTGTGAATCATAAAAACCAAAGTGCAGTAACTTACCAGCGTAATATCCGGATGGTCTAACTCCGCTTCCAATTATAACTTCTTCATTTGTTATAGAATAAGCTTGAGAAATAGTCGCCAAGCAGCGAAGTTTCAGTTCTCCGAGAAGAAGGTGAGATGGTTTGAGAGTTAAGTGTAATCCTAAACGAGATACCATGAGGCCATTCGTATATTTCACCAGAGGATGGCGCCACACTCCGCCTGACTGGCTCTGCTATCCAAAGAACAGGAAAGGAAAGAAGTATAGAACCAGTGGACCCATGAATGTAAAATTATCCATGAGGATTATTTTTATTGTCATAAAGTTTTTCACGGCTACAGACGTGCCTGTATTTCACAGTTCCCTAATACACTAGGTATTGTAATAATGACGAGAAACGAATACAAATAACAACTCCTTATTCAACTTAAGATAAAATGTTATTGTTTTTAATGATATGCCAATAATAATGGAGCAAAGAGAGGTTGCGATCCCAGGTTATTGTGTCTTAGAGTATACTAAAGATGTGGAGATCAGAGTGAAGATCCAAGTAAAACGTATTTCTCTCTGGTGTTAAAAATTGTTTAGTATTAATATTCAAGATAAATTCTATGTTCTAAATCTTAGATTGAATTTTATTTGTTCCGTTTGGAGCGTGTTGCAGCGTGGCCCGGCATGGTTTTCGGGCACTCGACTCGTAATCTGTGGGCCTTGGTTTCGAAACCCTGTCTCACCTGGTGGTCTTATAACGTGATTGTCAATCCCACTATTCATATGTAAAAGAGTAGCCCAAGAGTTGTCGGTGGGGGGTGATGACTGTTAAATTAGGAACGGTCATCGCAGACAGTCCTCATGTAGCTTTGCTATAAATTGAAAAGACACAAAGAAATAAATCAAATATTGGAACGCTGAAGATGTCGTGACGATTTTGTGTTTTGTGTTAACTTAATATCTTCCCTTCAGGGTGTGTGGCAGCGTTATAGAAGTTATTATTCATTGATCCGTATCATTCTAGTTTGAATGTCGGTAAAACACAGGTAAGTAAAGGCCCATCTGAGCTTGGTAAAAGACAGATCATGCTAGTAATTTATGAAATACGTAGTGAACCTGTAATGTCTGTTGAACTGTATCATATGAGAAATAGTTGTTTGGTCTTACTGGTTATCTAATATAATACCTTCTGAAAGTACATGGTAGAATATTTAATAAAATTATGTATGTATCTCATCGAAAAAGTAAAACCAGACTTTCACTCTCTATTTCAAAATATCGTATTCCTCTAAAATGGTGACTTCGGTTAATTATGCATATCTTTCTAATAATTATTACGATCTGCTAACACTTATTTCACTTTACCTCCTTCTCGTTAATAAACCATGTTAACTTTGCAGGTGGTTTAGAAGGAGCGGAAGTACAAGTGAGATCGACGTCATTTCCCTCTTCAAATTTTGTGTTTGATCCAGAAATTGTAGGTCCCTCTGTCGGCAAAACTGAAAGCAAAACGTCTCATAACTTAAATTATAAAAGAAATATTTCTGCTTAATGCTATTACTAAAGCTGTTGAAAAACATTAACTTTAATATTGCTAATAAATATACTGAATCAGATATGTTTCAAAACAGTTAAAATTCATTGCGATATGCACATTTTAACGTGTTAACAAAGCCATACTTTCTAGGAAAGTTTCTAGTTTAATCAATCGCTTCACGTTATACGCTATACACGATTACCCTTCACACACGCAGTTCATTTTACACATTAGTTATTATTCTTAAATTCACAATAGACACGTATATGGGGTGGCTGAAGTTAACATTGTTCAAAATGGATATGTGCTGAGATTGTACATAATAATGAGATTTCATGCGTTTCTTAGGTCGCTGTTTTAGCATTCCATGGCTCTATTAGTTTTGTTAACTGTTTCGGAGACAGCTATATAATCCGTTGTTAAGAACTAACGGTTCTTAATGGTGTAGTTAAACAGTTATAATGGTAATTTGTCTCTACTCGACTTTAACAACGTTTTATTCTAAACTGAAACTGGTACAAACAACAACTTTATAAAGTTTACATATAATATCATAAGAAAATAATATTAGGTAATATTTTAACAATCATCTTGGTTACGTATTGTTTTCTTCTTGGTTACGTATTGTTATCATCTTGGTTACGTATTGTTTTCATCTTGGTTACGTATTGTTGTCGTTCATGGATCATTGATTTCAATGTAATGATTTTGTTCTTCTAGCTCGTGTTGAAGATGCTATACACGTGACACGTGGCTTAAACTGAGTTCTTAGTCTAAAAACACGTGCTTGTTTTTGTGAAGTAGTTCTTGTTATATTTTTGTCACTTACATAACGACTAGATGCCTGCTTTAGTTCAGACATGACTTTACTGTTCAGCGTCCAGTTGTTCCACCAACTGACAACTACAAAGTTGAAGACCTTAGCAGCTTCGATAGGATTACTACTAAGCTTTAGCTAATACGTTATACATGAAGAATGAACAAGTTTCTCTGTAATCGGTGACAAAGAACAGCCCTCGCTTGACGTCTGGTGCCCGATTCCATTTGACGACACAACACTAATAATGGAACACAGTCCAGTAATATAACACAATAAATACAACACCATCTGTCCCTGTTTGAGATACAACACTAATTGATATTGTATATAAACAACGTATTGGAGAGTTTCTCATATTCATCTAACATATTTTCTGTGTATTTTGTCAGGATTTGTGTATCAAACTGTCGTTCTATCCTACAGTACATTTATTGTATCTATATCTTCCAGGAAAGTGTTGTAGATATAACTTAATGATATCGTGTTTCGAAGTGGTTAATAATTGAAAACCGAACATAAAAACCGATGTTTCACAAAATCTCGTTGTGATAATACCTACCACAGGCTGGCATCATACATGATGTCTTATCACTACAAGTACTGATATACCTACAATAAACTGACATTAAATACAATGTATTATCAGTTTTAGTTAACATAACATCCTACAACAGACTGGCATCATACACAATGTTTTATCAGTTCTGTTAATACTTACAACAGACGGATATCACACACAATGTTTTATCAGTTCTGATAATAACTGCAATACACGAACATCATACACAATGTCTTATCAGTTCCAGTTAGGTTAATAGCCTACAACAGATTGGCATTATACACAATGTTTTATCAGATACTTACATAACTAGAATAATGAATAAATCCGGTTCTGGCCCGGCATAGCCAGGTGGTTACAGCACTCGACTTGTAATTCGAGGGTCGCGGGTGCCAATCCCCCTCATATCAAACATGCTCGCGATTTCAGCCGTGGGGGCGTTATAAATCACGGTTAATCACACTGTTTGTTGGTAAAAGTGTAGCCCAAGAGTTGGCGGTGAGTGATAGTGACTGGCTGCCTTTCCTGTTGTTAAGTACTGCTAAATTATGGATGGCTAGCGCAGATAGCCCTGGTGTAACTTTGTGCAAAACTCAAAAAGAAACAAACAAAAATCCAGTTCTAGAGTATTGAAAGACTTCTCCAGCATATCTTATTAAATAAATCCTGTACTACAGTTTTGACAGACTTCTCTATCATACCTTATTAAATAAATACTGTTCTACTGTATTGAGAGACTTCTCTATCATACCTTATTAAATAAATTCTGTACTACATTCTTGACAGACTTCTCTAGCATACCTTATTAAATAAATCCTGTACTAGAGTCTTGAGAGACATCTCTAGCATACTTTATTAAATAAATCCTGTTGTACAGTCCTTAGAGACTTCTATAGAATACCTTATGAAATAAATCCTGTACTACAGTTTAAGAGACTTCTCTAGCATACCTTATTAAATAAATCATGTACTACTGTATTTAGAGATTTCTCAAACATGCCTTATTAAATAAATCCTGTACTACAGTCTTGAGAGACTTCTCAAGCATACCTTATTAAATAAATCCTGTACTACAGTCTTGAGAGACTTCTTTAGCATACCTTATTAAATAAGGTATGCTGGAGAACTCTGTCAAAACTGTAGTACAGGATTTGTTTAATAAGGCATGCTAGGGAAGTATCTCAAGACTTTAGTACAGGATTTATTTAATAAGGTATGCTAGAGACGTTTGTCAAAACTGTACTACAGTCTTAAGAAACATCTCTAGCATGCCTTATTAAATAAATCCTGTACTACAGTCTTGAGAAACTTCTCTAGCATGCCTAATTAAATAAATCCTGTAAAACAGTTTTGAGTGACTTCTCTAGCATAACGTATTAAATAAATCCTTCACTAGAGTCTTTAGAAACTTCTCTTGCATGCCTTATTAAATAAATCCGTTACTACAGTTTTCTGAGACTTCTCTAGCATACCTTATTAAATAAATCCTGTTGTACAGTTTTCACAGACTTCTCTATCATATCTTATTAAATAAATCCTCTACTACAGTCTTGAGAGACTTCTATAGCATACCTTATTAAATAAATCGTGAACTACAGTTTTTGAGAGACTTCTCAAGCATATCTTATTAAATAAATCCTGTACTACAGTCTTGAGAGACTTCTCTAGCATGCCTTATTAAAGAAATCCTGTACTACTGTATTGAAATACTTCTCAAGCATTTCTTATTAAATAAATCATGTACTACAGTCTTGAGAGACATCTCTAGCATACCTTATTAAATAAATTCTGTACTACAGTTTTGAGAGACTTCTCAAACATACCTTATTAAATAAATCCTGTACTACAGTCTTGAGATACTTCCCTAGCATGCCTTATTAAACAAATCCTGTAGTACAGTTTTGACAGAGTTCTCCAGCATACCTTATTAAATAAATCCTGTATTAAAGTTTTGACAGAGCTGTCTAGCATACCTTATTAAATTAAATCTGCACTACAGTCTTGACAGAGTTCTCTGGCATGCCTTATTAAATAAATCCTGTACTACTGTATTTAGAGATTTCTCAAACATGCCTTATTAAATAAATCCTGTACTACAGTTTTGAGAGACTTCTCTAGCATTCCTTATTAAATAAATCATGTACTACAGTCTTGAGAGACTTCTCTAGTATGCCTTAGTAAATAAATTCTGTACTACTGTACTGAAAGACTTCTCAAACATGCCTTATTAAATAAATCCTGTACTACAGTTTTGACAGACTTCTCAAGCATACCTTATTAAATAAATCCTGTACTACAGTTTTGAGTGACATCTCTAGCATACCTTATTAAATAAATCCTGTACTACAGTTTTGACAGAGTTCTCTGGCATACCTTATTAAATAAAATCTGCACTACAGTCTTGAGAGACTTCTGTAGCATGCCTTATTAAATAAATCATGTACTACAGTCTTGAGAGACATCTCTAGCATACCTTATTAAATAAATTCTGTACTACAGTTTTGAGAGACTTCTCAAACATACCTTATTAAATAAATCCTGTACTACAGTCTTGAGATACTTCCCTAGCATGCCTTATTAAACAAATCCTGTAGTACAGTTTTGACAGAGTTCTCCAGCATACCTTATTAAATAAATCTTGTATTAAAGTTTTGACAGAGCTCTCTAGCATACCTTATTAAATTAAATCTGCACTACAGTCTTGACAGAGTTCTCTGGCATACTTTATTAAATAAATCCTGTACTACAGTCTTGAGAGACTTCTGTAGCATGCCTTATTAAATAAATACTGTACTACTGTATTGAGAGACTTCTCAAGTATACCTTATTAAATAAATCCTGTACTACAGTCTTGAGAGATTTCTCAATCATACCTTATTAAATAAATCTTGTACTACATTTTTGAGAGACTTCTCTAGCATACCTTATTAAATAAATTCTATACTACAGTCCTTAGAGACTTCTCTAGCATACCTTATTAAACAAATCCTGTACTACAGTTTTGAGAACCTTTTCTAGCATACCTTATTAAATAAATCCTGTACTACCGTTTTTAGAGACGTTTCTAGCATACCTTATTAAATAAATTCTGTAATACAGTCTTGAGAGACGTCTCTGGCATACCTTATTAAATATATCCTGTACTACAGTCTTAAGAGACATCTCCAGGATACCTTATTAAATAAATCCTGTACTACAGTCCTTAGAGACTTCTCTAGCATACCTTATTAAACAAATCCTGTACTACAGTTTTGAGAGACTTCTCTAGCATACTTTATTAAATAAATCCTGTACTACAGTTTTGAGAGACTTCTCTAGCATACCTTATTAAATAAATTCTGTACTACAGTCCTTAGAGACTTCTCTAGCATACCTTATTAAACAAATCCTGTACAACAGTTTTGAGAGACTTCTCTAGCATACCTTATTAAACAAATCCTGTACTACAGTTTTGAGAACCTTTTCTAGCATACTTTATTAAATAAATCCTGTACTACAGTCTTTAGAGACGTCTCTAGCATACCTTATTAAATAAATCCTGTACTACAGTCTTGAGAGACGTCTCTGGCATACCTTATTAAACAAATCCTGTACTACAGTTTTGAGATACTTCTCTAGCATACCTTATTAAATAAATCCTGTACTACAGTTTTGAGAGACTTCTCTAGCATACCTTATTAAATAAATTCTGTACTATAGTCCTTAGAGACTTCTCTAGCATACCTTATTAAACAAATCCTTTATTACAGTCCTTAGAGACTTCTCTAGCATACTTTATTAATTAAATTCTGTACTACAGTCCTTAGAGACTTCTCTAGCATACCTTATTAAACAAATCCTGTACAACAGTTTTGAGAGACTTCTCTAGCATACCTTATTAAATAAATCCTGTACTACAGTCCTTAGAGACTTCTCTAGCATACCTTATTAAACAAATCCTGTACTACAGTTTTGAGATACTTCTCTAGCATACCTTATTAAATAAATCCTGTACTACAGTTTTGAGAGACTTCTCTAGCATACCTTATTAAATAAATTCTGTACTATAGTCCTTAGAGACTTCTCTAGCATACCTTATTAAACAAATCCTGTACTACAGTTTTGAGAGACTTCTCTAGCATACCTTATTAAATAAATCATGTACTACAGTATTGACAGACTTCTCTAGCATACCTTATTAAATAAATCCTGTACTACAGTTTTGAGTGACATCTCTATCATACCTTATTAAATAAATCCTGTACTACAGTTTTGACAGAGTTCTCTAGCATACCTTATTAAATAAAATCTGCACTACAGTCTTGAGAGACTTCTGTAGCATTCCTTATTAAATAAATCATGTACTACAGTCTTGAGAGACTTCTGTAGCATGCCTTATTAAATAAATCCTGTACTACAGTTTTGAGAAACTTCTCTCGCATAAATTATTAAATAAATCCTGTACTACAGTTTTCAGAGACATCTCTAGGATACCTTATTAAATAAATTCTGTACTACTGTATTGAAAGATTTCTCTAGCATACCTTATTAAATAAATCCTGTACTACAGTTTTGAGAGACTTCTCAAACATACCTTATTAAATAAATCCTGTACTACACTTTTGACAAACGTCTCTAGCATACCTTATTAAATAAATCCTGTACTACAGTCTTGAGATACTTCCTTAGCATGCATTATTAAACAAATCCTGTACTACAGTTTTGAAAGAGTTCTCCAGCATACCTCATTAAATAAATCCTGTATTAAAATTTGACAGAGTTCTCTAGCATACCTTATTAAATTAAATCTGCACTACAGTCTTGACAGAGTTCTCTGGCATACTTTATTAAATAAATCCTGTACTACAGTCTTGAGAGACTTCTGTAGCATACCTTATTAAATAAATCCTATACTACAGTCTTGAGAGACTTCTATAGCATACCTTATTAAATAAATCCTGTTCTACTGTATTGAGAGACTTCTCAAGCTACCTTATCAAATAAGAACTTGTACTACAGTCTTGAGAGACTTCTCAAGCATGCTTTATTAAATAAATCTGATACTACAGTTTTCAGAGACTTCTCTAGCATACCTTATTATATGAATCCTGTACTACAGTTTTGACAGACTTCTCTAGAATGCCTTATTTAATAAATCCTATACTACAGTTTTGAGACACCTCTCTAGCATACTTTATTAAATAAATCCTGTACTACAGTTTTGACAGAGTTCTCCAGCATACCTTATTAAATAAATCCTGTATTAAAGTTTTGACAGAGCTCTCTAGCATACCTTATTAAATTAAATCTGCACTACAGTCTTGACAGAGTTCTCTGGCATGCCTTATTAAATAAATCCTGTACTACTGTATTTAGAGATTTCTCAAACATGCCTTATTAAATAAATCCTGTACTACAGTTTTGAGGAACTTCTCTAGCATTCCTTATTAAATAAATCCTGTACTACAGTCTTGAGAGACTTCTCTAGTATGCCTTAGTAAATAAATTCTGTACTACTGTACTGAAAGACTTCTCAAACATGCCTTATTAAATAAATCCTGTACTACAGTTTTGACAGACTTCTCAAGCATACCTTATTAAATAAAATCTGCACTACAGTCTTGAGAGACTTTTCTAGCATGCCTTATTAAATAAATCATGTACTACAGTCTTGAGAGACTTCTGTAGCATGCCTTATTAAATAATTCCTGTACTACAGTTTTGAGAAACTTCTCTCGCATAAATTATTAAATAAATCCTGTACTACAGTTTTGACAGAGTTCTCTGGCATACCTTATTAAATAAATCCTGTACTACAGTCTTGAGATACTTCCCTAGCATGCCTTATTAAACAAATCCTGTAGTACAGTTTTGACAGAGTTCTCCAGCATACCTTATTAAATAAATCCTGTATTAAAGTTTTGACAGAGCTCTCTAGCATACCTTATTAAATTAAATCTGCACTACAGTCTTGACAGAGTTCTCTGGCATACTTTATTAAATAAATCCTGTACTAAAGTCTTGAGAGACTTCTGTAGCATGCCTTATTAAATAAATACTGTACTACTGTATTGAGAGACTTCTCAAGTATACCTTATTAAATAAATCCTGTACTACAGTCTTGAGAGATTTCTCAATCATACCTTATTAAATAAATCTTGTACTACATTTTTGAGAGACTTCTCTAGCATACCTTATTAAATAAATTCTATACTACAGTCCTTAGAGACTTCTCTAGCATACCTTATTAAACAAATCCTGTACTACAGTTTTGAGAACCTTTTCTAGCATACCTTATTAAATAAATCCTGTAATACAGTCTTGAGAGACGTCTCTGGCATACCTTATTAAATATATCCTGTACTACAGTCTTAAGAGACATCTCCAGCATACCTTATTAAATAAATCCTGTACTACAGTCCTTAGAGACTTCTCTAGCATACCTTATTAAACAAATCCTGTACTACAGTTTTGAGAGACTTCTCTAGCATACTTTATTAAATAAATCCTGCACTACATTTTTGAGAGACCTCTCTAGCATACCTTATTAAATAAATTCTGTAATACAGTCCTTAGAGACTTCTCTAGCATACCTTATTAATTAAATCCTGTACTACAGTTTTGAGAACCTTTTCTAGCATACTTTATTAAATAAATCCTGTACTACAGTCTTTAGAGACGTCTCTAGCATACCTTATTAAATAAATCCTTTATTACAGTCCTTAGAGACTTCTCTAGCATACTTTATTAATTAAATTCTGTACTACAGTCCTTAGAGACTTCTCTAGCATACCTTATTAAACAAATCCTGTACAACAGTTTTGAGAGACTTCTCTAGCATACCTTATTAAATAAATCCTGTACTACAGTCCTTAGAGACTTATCTAGCATACCTTATAAAACAAATCCTGTACTACAGTTTTGAGATACTTCTCTAGCATACCTTATTAAATAAATCCTGTACTACAGTTTTGAGAGACTTCTCTAGCATACCTTTATTAATAAATTCTGTACTATAGTCCTTAGAGACTTCTCTAGCATACCTTATTAAACAAATCCTGTACTACAGTTTTGAGAGACTTCTCTAGCATACCTTATTAAATAAATCCTGTACTACAGTTTTGAGAACCTTTTCTAGCATACCTTATTAAATAAATCCTGTACTACAGTCTTGAGAGACTTCTCTAGTATGTCTTAGTAAATAAATTCTGTACTACTGTACTGAAAGACTTCTCAAACATGCCTTCTTAAATAAATCCTGTACTACAGTTTTGACAGACTTCTCTAGCATACCTTATTAAATAAATCCTGTACTACAGTTTTGAGTGACATCTCTATCATACCTTATTAAATAAATCCTGTACTACAGTTTTGACAGAGTTCTCTAGCATACCTTATTAAATAAAATCTGCACTACAGTCTTGAGAGACTTCTGTAGCATTCCATATTAAATAAATCATGTACTACAGTTTTGAGAAACTTCTCTCGCATAAATTATTAAATAAATCCTGTACTACAGTTTTCAGAGACATCTCTAGCATACCTTATTAAATAAATTCTGTACTACTGTATTGAAAGATTTCTCTAGCATACCTTATTAAATAAATCCTGTACTACAGTTTTGAGAGACTTCTCAAACATACCTTATTAAATAAATCCTGTACTACACTTTTGACAAACGTCTCTAGCATACCTTATTAAATAAATTCTGTACTACTGTATTGAAAGATTTCTCTAGCATACCTTATTAAATAAATCCTGTACTACAGTTTTGAGAGACTTCTCAAACATACCTTATTAAATAAATCCTGTACTACACTTTTGACAAACGTCTCTAGCATACCTTATTAAATAAATTCTGTACTACTGTATTGAAAGATTTCTCTAGCATACCTTATTAAATAAATCCTGTACTACAGTCTTGAGATACTTCCCTAGCATCCCTTATTAAACAAATCCTGTACTACAGTTTTGACAGAGTTCTCCAGCATACCTCATTAAATAAATCCTGTATTAAAATTTGACAGAGTTCTCTAGCATACCTTATTAAATTAAATCTGCACTACAGTCTTGACAGAGTTCTCTGGCATACTTTATTAAATAAATCCTGTACTACAGTCTTGAGAGACTTCTGTAGCATACCTTATTAAATAAATCCTATACTACAGTCTTGAGAGACTTCTCTATCATACCTTATTAAATAAATCCTGTTCTACTGTATTGAGAGACTTCTCAAGCTACCTTATCAAATAAGAACTTGTACTACAGTCTTGAGAGACTTCTCAAGCATGCTTTATTAAATAAATCTTATACTACAGTTTTCAGAGACTTCTCTAGCATACTTTATTATATGAATCCTGTACTACAGTTTTGACAGACTTCTCTAGAATGCCTTATTTAATAAATCCTATACTACAGTTTTGAGAGACTTCTCTGGCATGCCTTATGAAATAAATCCTGTACTACAGTTTTGAGAGACTTCTCTATCATACGTTACTAAATAAGTCCTGTACTACAGTTTTGTTAGACTTTTCTAGTATATTTTATTTAAAAAAATCCTATACTACAGTCTTCAGAGATTTCTCAGTGATGCCTTATTAAATAAATCCTGTACTACTGTTTTGAGAGACTTCTCTAGCATTCCTTATTAAATTAGTCCTGTATTACTATATTGAGAGACTTCTCTAGCATACCTTATTAAATAAATACTGTACTACAGTTTTGAGGGACTTTTCCAGCATACCTTATTAAATAAATCCTGTAGTACAGTTTTGAGAGACTTCTCAAGAATGAATTATTAAATAAATCCTTTACTACAGTTTTGAGAGACTTCTCAACCAAACCTTATTAAATAAATACTGTACTACTGTTCAGATACTTCTCTAGCATTCCTTATTAAATTAGTCCTGTATTACTGTTTTGAGAGACTTCTCTAGCATACCCTTTTAAATAAATCCTGCACTACAGTCTTGAGAGACTTGTCTAGCATGGTTTATTAAATAAATTCTGTAGTACAGTTTTCAGAGACTTCTCTAGCATGAATTACTAAATAAATCCTGTACTACAGTTTTGAGAGGCTTTTCTATCATACGTTACTAAATAAATCCTGTACTACATTTTTCAGAGACTTCTCTATCATACGTTACTAAATAAGTCCTGTACTACAGTTTTGTTAAACTTCTCTAGCATATTTTATTAAATAAATCCTGTACTACAGTCTTGAGAGACTTCTCAATCATGCCTTATTAAATAAATCTTGTACTACTGTTTTGAGAGACTTCTCTAGCATACCCTTTTAAATAAATCCTGCACTACAGTTTTGAGAGACTTGTCTAGCATACCTTATTAAATAAATCCCTTACTACAGTTGTGAGAAACTTCTCTAGCATTTCTTATCAAATAAATTCTGTACTATAGTATTTACAGACTTCTCTACCATGCCTTATTAAATAAATCCTGAACTACAGTTTTCAGAGACTTCTCTAGCATTCCTTATTATATGAAGCCTGTACTACAGTTTTGACAGACTTCTCTAGCATGACCTATTTAATAAATCCTATACTACAGTTTTGAGAGACCTCTCTAGCATACTTTATTAAATAAATCCTGTACTACAGTTTTGACAGACTTCTCTAAAATGCATTATTAAATTAATCCTGTCCTACACTTTTGACAGACTTCTCTGGCATGCCTTATGAAATAAATCCTGTACTACAGTTTTGAGAAACTTCTCTAGCATACCTTATTAAATAAATCCTTTAGTACTGTTGTGAGAAACTTCTCTAGCATTTTTTATCAAATAAATTCTGTACTATAGTATTTACAGACTTCTCTACCATGCCGTATTATATAAATCATGTACTACAGTTTTGCAAGACTTCTCTAGCATGCCTTATTAAATAAATCCTGTACTACAGTTTTGAGAGACTTCTCAAACATACCTTATTAAATAAATCTTGTACTACAGTTTTGACAGACTTATCTAGAATGCCTAATTAAATAAATCTTGTACTACAATTTTGAGAAACTTCTCTTCTATGCCTTATTAAATAAATCCTGTACTACAGTTTTGAGAGACGTCTCTATCATACCTTATTAAATAAATTCCCTACTACAGTTTTGAGAGACTTCTCTACCATGCCGTATGAAATAAATCCTGTACTACAGTTTTGAGAGACTTCTCTAGCATGCTTTATTAAATAAATCATGTACTACAGTTTTGAGAGACTTCTCACACATATCTTATTAAATAAATCTTGTACTACAGTTTTCACAGACTTATCTAGAATGCCTTATTAAATAAATCCTGTACTACAGTTTTGAGAGACTTTTATATCTTACGTTACTAAATACATCCTGTTCTATAGTTTTGAGAGACTTCAATAGCATACCTTTTTAAATAAATCCTGTACTACAGTTTTGAGAGTCTTCTCTGGCATGCCTTATTAAATAAATCGTGTACTACAGTTTTGACAGACTTCTCTATCATACCTTATTATATAAATGCTGTAATACTGTTTTGAGAGACTTCTCTAGCATTCCTTATTAAATAAATACTGTACTACAGTTTTGAGAGACTTCTCAATCATGGCTTTTTAAATAAATCCACTACTACAGTTTTGAGAGACTTCTCTAGCATTCCTTATTACATAAATCCTATACTACAGTCTTGAGAGACTTCTCAATCATGCCTTATTAAATAAATCCTGTACTACTGTTTTGAGAGACTTCTCTAGCATACCCTTTTAAATAAATCCTGCACTACAGTTTTGAGAGACTTGTCTAGCATACCTTATTAAATAAATCCCTTACTACAGTTGTGAGAAACTTCTCTAGCATTTCTTATCAAATAAATTCTGTACTATAGTATTTTTAAGACTTCTCTACCATGCCTTATTAAATAAATCCTGAACTACAGTTTTCAGAGACTTCTCTAGCATACCTTATTATATGAATCCTGTACTACAGTTGTGACAGACTTCTCTAGCATGATTTATTTAATAAATCCTATACTACAGTTTTGAGAGACCTCTCTAGCATACTTTATTAAATAAATCCTGTACTACAGTTTTGACAGACTTCTCTAAAATGCATTATTAAATTAATCCTGTCCTACAGTTTTGACAGACTTCTCTGGCATGCCTTATGAAATAAATCCTGTACTACAGTTTTGAGAAACTTCTCTAGCATACCTTATTAAATAAATCCTTTACTACAGTTGTGAGAAACTTCTCTAGCATTTTTTATCAAATAAATTCTGTACTATAGTATTTACAGACTTCTCTACCATGCAGTATTATATAAATCATGTACTACAGTTTTGCGAGACTTCTCTATCATGCCTTATTAAATAAATCCTGTACTACAGTTTTGAGAGATTTTTCAAACATACCTTATTAAATAAATCTTGTACTATAGTTTTGACAGACTTTTCTAGAATGCCTAATTAAATAAATCTTGTACTACAATTTTGAGAAACTTCTCTTCTATGCCTTATTAAATAAATACTGTACTACAGTTTTGAGGGACTTTTCCAGCATACCTTATTAAATAAATCCTGTAGTACAGTTTTTAGAGACTTCTCTAGCATGAATTATTAAATAAATCCTTTACTACAGTTTTGAGATACTTTTCTATCATATGATACTAAATAAATCCTGTTCTACAGTTTTGAGATACTTCTCTAGCATACGTTATTAAATAAATCCTGTTTTACAGTTTTGAGAGACTTCTCAATCATGCCTTATTAAATAAATCCTGTACTACAGTCTTGAGAGACTTTCTATCATACCTTATTAAATAATTCCTGTACTACAATTATGAGAGACTTCTCTAGCATACCTTATTAAATAATTCCTGTACTACAGTTTTGAGAGACTTCCCAAGCATGCCTTATTAAATAAATCCTATACTATAGTTTTGAGAGACTTCTCTAGCATGCCTTATTAAATAAATCCTGTACTACAGTTTTGAGAGACTTCTCAAACATACCTTATTAAATAAATCTTGTACTACCGTTTTGACAGACTTATCTAGAATGCCTAATTAAATAAATCCTGTGCTACAATTTGGAGAAACTTCTCTTCTATGCCTTATTAAATAAATCCTGTACTACAGTTTTGAGGGACGTCTCTATCATACCTTATTAAATAAATCCCCTACTACAGTTTTCACAGACTTATCTAGAATGCTTTATTAAATAAATCTTGTACTACAGTTTTGAGAGACTTTTATATCTTACGTTACTAAATAAATCCTGTTCTATAGTTTTGAGAGACTTCAAAAGCATACCTTTTTAAATAAATCCTGTACTACAGTTTTGAGAGTCTTCTCTGGCATGCCTTATTAAATAAATCGTGTACTACAGTTTTGACAGACTTCTCTATCATACCTTATTATATAAATGCTGTAATACTGTTTTGTGAGACTTCTCAAACATATCTTATTAAATAAATCTTGTACTACAGTTTTCACAGACTTATCTAGAATGCTTTAATAAATAAATCTTGTACTACAGTTTTGAGAGACTTTTATATCTTACGTTACTAAATAAATCCTGTTCTATAGTTTTGAGAGACTTCAAAAGCATACCTTTTTAAATAAATCCTGTACTACAGTTTTGAGAGTCTTCTCTGGCATGCCTTATTAAATAAATCGTGTACTACAGTTTTGACAGACTTCTCTATCATACCTTATTATATAAATGCTGTAATACTGTTTTGAGAGACTTCTCTAGCATTGCTTATTAAATAAATACTGTACTACAATTTTGAGGGAGTTTTCCAGCATACATTATTAAATAAATCCTGTTTTACAGTTTTGAGAGACTTCTCAATCATGCCTTATTAAATAAATCCACTACTACAGTCTTGAGAGACTTCTCTAGCATACCTTATTAAATAATTCCTGTACTACAGTTATGAGAGACTTCTCTAGCATACTTTATTAAATAAATCCTGTACTACAGTTTTGACACACTTCTCTAGTATACCTTATTAAATAATTCCTGTACTACAGTTTTGAGAGACTTCTCTAGCATTTCTTATCAAATAAATTCTGTACTATAGTATTTACAGACTTCTCTACCATGCCTTATTAAATAAATCCTGAACTACAGTTTTCAGAGACTTCTCTAGCATACCTTATTATATGAATCCTGTACTACAGTTGTGACAGACTTCTCTAGCATGATTTATTTAATAAATCCTATACTACAGTTTTGAGAGACCTCTCTAGCATACTTTATTAAATAAATCCTGTACTACAGTTTTGACAGACTTCTCTGGCATGCCTTATGAAATAAATCCTGTACTACAGTTTTGAGAAACTTCTCTAGCATACCTTATTAAATAAATCCTTTACTACAGTTGTGAGAAACTTCTCTAGCATTTTTTATCAAATAAATTCTGTACTATAGTATTTACAGACTTCTCTACCATGCAGTATTATATAAATCATGTACTACAGTTTTGCGAGACTTCTCTAGCATGCCTTATTAAATAAATCCTGTACTACAGTTTTGAGAGATTTTTCAAACATACCTTATTAAATAAATCTTGTACTATAGTTTTGACAGACTTATCTAGAATGCCTAATTAAATAAATCTTGTACTACAATTTTGAGAAACTTCTCTTCTATGCCTTATTAAATAAATACTGTACTACAGTTTTGAGGGACTTTTCCAGCATACCTTATTAAATAAATCCTGTAGTACAGTTTTTAGAGACTTCTCTAGCATGAATTATTAAATAAATCCTTTACTACAGTTTTGAGAGACTTTTCTATCATATGATACTAAATAAATCCTGTTCTACAGTTTTGAGATACTTCTCTAGCATACCTTATTAAATAAATCCTGTTTTACAGTTTTGAGAGACTTCTCAATCATGCCTTATTAAATAAATCCTGTACTACAGTCTTGAAAGACTTTCTATCATACCTTATTAAATAATTCCTGTACTACAATTATGAGAGACTTCTCTAGCATACCTTATTAAATAATTCCTGTACTACAGTTTTGAGAGACTTCCCAAGCATGCCTTATTAAATAAATCCTATACTATAGTTTTGAGAGACTTCTCTAGCATGCCTTATTAAATAAATCCTGTACTACAGTTTTGAGAGACTTCTCAAACATACCTTATTAAATAAATCTTGTACTACCGTTTTGACAGACTTATCTAGAATGCCTAATTAAATAAATCCTGTGCTACAATTTGTAGAAACTTCTCTTCTATGCCTTATTAAATAAATCCTGTACTACAGTTTTGAGAGACGTCTCTATCATACCTTATTAAATAAATCCCCTACTACAGTTTTCACAGACTTATCTAGAATGCTTTATTAAATAAATCTTGTACTACAGTTTTGAGAGACTTTTATATCTTACGTTACTAAATAAATCCTGTTCTATAGTTTTGAGAGACTTCAAAAGCATACCTTTTTAAATAAATCCTGTACTACAGTTTTGAGAGTCTTCTCTGGCATGCCTTATTAAATAAATCGTGTACTACAGTTTTGACAGACTTCTCTATCATACCTTATTATATAAATGCTGTAATACTGTTTTGAGAGACTTCTCAAACATATCTTATTAAATAAATCTTGTACTACAGTTTTCACAGACTTATCTAGAATGCTTTATTAAATAAATCTTGTGCTACAGTTTTGAGAGACTTTTATATCTTACGTTACTAAATAAATCCTGTTCTATAGTTTTGAGAGATTTCAAAAGCATACCTTTTTAAATAAATCCTGTACTACAGTTTTGACAGACTTCTCTATCATACCTTATTATATAAATGCTGTAATACTGTTTTGAGAGACTTCTCTAGCATTGCTTATTAAATAAATACTGTACTACAATTTTGAGGGAGTTTTCCAGCATACATTATTAAATAAATCCTGTTTTACAGTTTTGAGAGACTTCTCAATCATGCCTTATTAAATAAATCCACTACTACAGTCTTGAGAGACTTCTCTAGCATACCTTATTAAATAATTCCTGTACTACAGTTATGAGAGACTTCTCTAGCATACTTTATTAAATAAATCCTGTACTACAGTTTTGACACACTTCTCTAGTATACCTTATTAAATAATTCCTGTACTACAGTTTTGAGAGACTTCTCTAGCATGCCTTATTAAATAAATCCTGTACTACAGTTTTGAGAGACTTCTCATTCAAACCTTATTAAATAAATCCTGTACTACATTTTTCACAGACTTCTCTATCATACGTTACTAAATAAGTCCTGTACTACAGTTTTGTTAGACTTCTCTAGCATATTTTATTAAATAAATCCTGTACTACACTTTTGAGAGACTTCTCTAGCATACCTTATTACATAGATCCTATACTACAGTCTTGAGAGACTTCTCAATCATGCCTTATTAAATAAATCCTGTACTACTGTTTTGAGAGACTTCTCTAGCATACCCTTTTAAATAAATCCTGCACTACAGTCTTGAGAGACTTGTCTAGCATGCCTTATTAAGTAAATTCTGTAGTACAGTTTTGAGAGACTTCTCTAGCATGCCTTATTAAATAAATCCTGTACTACAGTTTTGAGTGACTTCTCTTCCATAACGTATTAAATAAATCCTGTGCTACAGTTTTGACAGACTTCTCTAGCACGCCCTCATGGAAAAAGTCCGGTTTCGAGACTTCCAAGTACTCAACCTTCTGATACAGGATTATTAAAGTTGTTAATTTAATACGAACTTTTAAAATGATACAGAGATGAAACCTGTAATACCATCGCCAGTAAAACGAAACAAGAAAAAAGAAGACAGTGTTTATGATATATCTTTACGCAGTTCACTTTCCTAGATATTACAGCTTTTAAACATGGGGTCAGAATAAGGATTTGTTGTTTGAATGTTATTTCTTTAGTTTTTATATTGTCTTATCTGAAACAGTGTAGTTTAATTAAATACGTCCGTGGTGTAAGAAACAGACAACCTTTGGATTGTCTTCATGCAGATTGGACAGTTATTTGTATTATTGTTGGTAGATGTATTATATATATCTGATCACTGGTGATCAACACACCATGTTTTTAAAATTTACATAGCTATTATATTTATACCCCTTATCAATATGGGGAATATTGCCATATCTTTAGTGTATGGCTTCACTCTCTTTAAAATACCCACTTACGCGGTGTTGACTGTATGTAATTCGACAGCTATCTTCAACCATCATCGTGATTGTAGATTCATTGTTCGAAACTTTTGCTTGAAGTTATCTTTTAAATTATGATCTAAAGAACTCTGTTTCGAGTGACAGTTTACATGGCCGACTTCGATCATGCATTGGAATACGACAACAACAACAAAGTTTGGTCTTATTAACAGCGTTGTGTCCGAAAGGAGAGGAACCTTGTATACATAAGGCAAATACAGCGTGATATCAGTATAGTTGGAACAATAAATCAGTAATAGCTATCGCACCCATGTCGTGCCTGCCATGTGAACATTGAATTTCATTCACGCCATCTACAAACACATTCCTGTACTAATTATTATATAAACTACAGTTTAAAACAATTGGTTTTGAACAGTTAAACACTACTCATATCGGTAATCAACTTTAACTTACGAAAGACACATTTTGGTGATAAACACTTCGCTCTGTTAAGTTTGCTTTAACACCAGTGTGTTTCTGTGTCCCTGTGTCGTGATTGTTAACTAGCTGTGAGCCACAATACAAACGTACACGTTTACCTTTACATAGTTATATCTACACGATAGTAGTAGCTACCCGTGGGCGGATCTGTCATAAGACTGACTTGAACCAATAGTAGGAACGGTTTCTGTGTCCATGTGGTGTTTTTATGGTTCGTTGGAGTTAAGTACAGTTAGCCACCATGCAACTGATGGCGACATGTACAGTTTTACACATCATCATGTGGAGAGGTTCTGTTGTATACATTACATATAGTTACAGTAGCCACCATGTCACTGATGGTGGCATTGTACAGTTTTACACATTACCATGTGGAGATTTTCTGTTCTATACAGTGCACACAGTTACAGTAGCCACCGTGCCACTGATAGTGACATTGTACAGTTTTACACATCATCATGTGGAAAGTTTCTGTTTTATACATTACATACAGTTACAGTAGCCATTATGTCACTGATGGTGACATTGTACAGTTTTACACATCATCATGTGGTGAGGTTCTGTTCTATACATTGCATACAGTTACAGTAGCCGTTATGTCACTGATGGCGATATTTACAGTTTTATACATCATCATGTCTCCACATGTACATTTGCGTATCATGTCAGTTGGTATTTCTTGATTGGTTGGGATGTTTTTTTAGGATTACAAAAAATCCTAAAAAATTTTAGGATTACATAATGCCTATAGTCTTTTGGTCTTAGTTGCTAATGCTATAAAACAAGTTTTAAACTATATATACTAGTTAGTTATATAAGGGAAACAAAACTGATGTAAAATATATAAATCAGTGGTAGTGAGATCACGTGCATCGAAGCTTACAAAATGTGGTAGTGAGATCACGTGCATCGAAGTTTACAAAATGTGGTAGTGATATCACGTGCATCGAAGTTTACAAAATGTGGTAGTGAGATCACGTGCATCGAAGTTTACAAAATGTGGTAGTGATATCACGTGCATCGAAGTTTACTAAATGTGGTAGTGATATCACGTGCATCGAAGCTTACAAAATGTGGTAGTGATATCACGTGCATAGAAGTTTACAAAATGTGGTAGTGAGATCACGTGCATCGAAGTTTACAAAATGTGGTAGTGATATCACGTGCATCGAAGCTTACAAAATGTGGTAGTGATATTACGTGCATAGAAGTTTACAAAATGTGGTAGTGAAATCACGTGCATCGAAGTTTACAAAATGTGGTAGTGATATCACGTGCATCGAAGTTTACAAAATGTGGTAGTGATATCACGTGCATCGAAGCTTACAAAATGTGGTAGTGAGATCACGTGCATCGAAGTTTACAAAATGTGGTAGTGATATCACGTGCATCGAAGTTTACAAAATGTGGTAGTGATATCACGTGCATCGAAGTTTACAAAATGTGGTAGTGAAATCACGTGCATCGAAGTTTACAAAATGTGGTAGTGAGATCACGTGCATCGAAGTTTACAAAATGTGGTGGTGAGATCACGTGCATCATATAAAATGATCGTTTATTATCAGAATGATTCACATTTTGTTGGCCATTCATGTGGATAATCCTACAGAGTATTAAATGTTTAAACCTACATAATGTTTATGAATATAATGGTTTAACGTAGTATGTATTTAACGTGGTGTGTGAAGTGGGACATGATTTATCACCATGTTTATCACCGTAACGAAGACAAATTTTAAATCAAATAGAACTGAGTGTAACATAAAAAAGTCATATTAGAACCATACAAATATTTCATTTATATTGTTCAACAGAATTAAACACCATTAGACACGAGTCAGTAGTTAATAATACCTATACACATGAGTCAGTAGTTAATATGAAATAATACCTATACACAATAATCAGTAGTTAATATAAAATAATACATATAAACAAAAGTCAGTAATTAATACAAAATACATATGCACAAGAGTCAGTAGTTAATACTAAGTAATACATATACTCAAGAGTCAGTAGTTAATACAAAATAATACACATGCACAAGAGTCAGTAGCTCTTATAATACATATACTCAAGAGTCAGTAGTTAATATGAAATAACACATACACAAGAGTCAGTAGTTAATATAAAATAACACATATACACAAGAGTCAGTAGTTAATATAAAATAACACATATACACAAGAGTCAGTAGATAATACAAAATAATACATATACACATGAGTCAGTAGTTTTTATAATACATATACTCAAGAGTCAGTAGCTAATTTAAAATAATACATGTACACAAAAGTCAGTAGCTAATTTAAAATAATACATGTACACAAAAGTCAGTAGTTCTTATAATACATATACACAAGAGTCAGTAGTTAATATAAAACAATACATGTACACAAAAGTCAGTAGTAAATATAAATTAATACAAGTATACAATAGTCAATAGTTAATATAAGATAATAAGGAATATTCAATAATAAAATTGTGACAAATAGTAAGAAATCTTAACAGATCGTTATATTAATAGAAACGACTTAGTGCCCGTTGCAAAGTCATTCAAACTAGAATTGTATTTTAATGGCTAACTGAACACGTGTTTATTGCAACCGAATGTTATGATTTATTACAGCTTCACAACCGTGATGACTTAGAGATAGAAATTAATAATAAATTACTGTTAGAAGAACATATGAAATCACGCTTTCATACAGTGGCTGAACCATAGTTAAACGTGCAGTTTGTCATCTGTAACAGATCGTATGCACCCAAGTTTGTATTCTACTCCAAAAATATTTCCGTGAACGTAATTTATTAACCAGTATAGGTGAGTTTTATCTGGATCACCGCCTTTTCACCCTTATGGTACTGTGTGTTATTTGACAATTGTTATACATGAACACACATAGAAAGTCCCATTGGAATTCCGTTGTAATAGTCATTAAATATCTGATGTGTACTTCGCATGACTGGAAGCTGATATCGTATATATATCTTGTCGTATACCTTGGGCCAAGATGAAGAGAGAGAGAAACAGTGTTTCTCGTACGTAGTGTTGAAGTTATTATAACTTTATCCTCATGGATGTATATTTTATAGGCTTGCTCAAGTCAGGTACCGATAACTACTTTGTTTGTTTGTTCTGGAGAGGGGAGTACTTCCAATTCGAGTTATCAGTGACGTCACGGTTCATGTTGTTCGCTCCTACTTTTGATTCACAGCAGATTCTTGGCCGTTAGGTAATACAATGCCACCAGTGAACTATATGACTATATGAAGGGTATCACAGCCCTTAGCAAGAAACGATTTTCATATAGCACGATTCTTAAATTCAGAACCAAAGCCCGCAAAAATTGTGAAAAAGGGACCTTCAGTGTTGTGTGTTATTTCTTTGCTTACATGTGGTCTTGTGACTGATTCCTGACGTCTCGTGAAAAGTGTGACAAAGGGAGATGGTCTAAAATTAACCATGTCATCCTTCATAGACATGGAAGGTATCGAACAGCATTGTCGTCAGATTAAACAAGGTGGAACTGAGACACTGTTATACAAAGAGTGATTAAACCTTGATTGATGATGTCTTAGTAGTTAGCGTGTGATCGAAAGGTCCTAGGCTAGAGACACGACGCTGCTGAAAACGCCCAGCCTATTCAATTGTGGGCAAGTTAAAGTTGTAGTGGCTGGAGCTGCTCACTGACTGTTCCCTCCCTCTTTGTCCAATATTTCAAAATTAAATCCTAAATCCTAGGAATTCTCTAACCTGGTCGTGTAGTCCATAAAAGTATCGTTCAACCAATGATGGTGCATAAAACAACCAAGTCCCCTGCTAGGACAGCGATAAGTCTACGGACTTACGACCCTAAAATCTGGGGTTCAATTCTTCGCAAAAACCCAAGTAGATAGCCTAATGTGGCTTTATTCTAGAATAACTAATCCAACAAATCAAATAACCAATTACCGTCAAACCCTTTGTAACAAAATTTGTTTTCATTATATCTTTAAAACCATAATGAAACAAGTAGAAGTAAACATTATATTTTTAACCAAACGTTAGATATTTTACACATAAAATAAAACAATTGTTCTTTTTTAGCAAACCCAAATCTTTATCGTTTTTAATGTCAACGATCGAAAACCAACTATAAGTTTTCACTATCTACATTTTTCTTCTTTTACTCTGCAGATCAGTGTGAACCTGACGATGAGTGAAGAAGGTCGAAACGTTGTTCGCTCTTCTATGTAAACTATTTTCTCAACCCAAACGAGACGTTTTTGCATATAAAAGTGTCAACAATAATTGTAAATTGCTTGAGCATTCGTGTTTCGTGAAGTAATTAATCACAGAGTAAGTAAGGAACCTTATTTTTAGTTTGAGAACATATAAAAGAGTAACATATAAACTTAAGCGTAGAAAGACATACAATAGGATCAGGGTAAAATATTGGCAGGGCAAGTAAACTTATAGAACTCAGTCAAATCTCCAAAAAATTGTAACCAAAGTGCAGCTAATACACTAATCATTGTATTTAGCCTAATGAGTTTAATAATAGTGAATGAAAGATATTACAAATCGGTAGTGAGCCGGTAAAGAATGTAATATAAAAATGTTTACAAAGTGGTACTAGTGGTACTATCTAACATTATTCTCGTCTTTATTATATAAACAGGGAGTGTTGTCAACCATATAGTATCAACTATCTTCACGTGTCAAATAAACGGTGTGTGTTGTCAACCGTATAGTATCCATTATCTTCACATATCAAATTAACGGGGAGTGTTGTCAACCATATAGTATCCACTATCTTCACGTGTCAAATAAACGTGAAGTGTTGTCATCCATAAAGTATCCACTATCTTCACGTGTTAAATAAACGGGGAGTGTTGTCAAACATATTGTATCCACTATCTTCACGTGTCAAATAAACGGGGTGTTTTGTCAACCATATAGTATCCACTATCTTCACGTGTCAAATAAACGGGGAGTGTTGTCAATCGTACAGTATCCACTATCTTCACGTGTCAAATAAACGAAGAGTGTTGTCAACCATATTGTATCCACTATCTTCACGTGTTAAATAAACGGGGAGTGTTGTCAACCGTATAGTATCCACTATCTTTACGTGTCAAATAAACGGGGAGTGTTGTCAACCATATTGTATCCACTATCTTCACGTTTCAAATAAACGGGGTGTTTTGTCAACCATATAGTATCCACTATCTTCACGTGTTAAATAAACGGGGAGTGTTGTCAACCGTATAGTATCCACTATCTTTACGTGTCAAATAAACGAGGAGTGTTGTCAACCATATTGTATCCACTATCTTCACGTGTTAAATAAACGGGGAGTGTTGTCAACCGTATAGTATCCATTATCTTTACGTGTGAAATAAACGGGGAGTGTTGTCATCCATAAAGTATCCACTATCTTTACGTGTCAAATAAACGGGGAGTGTTGTCAACCATATTGTATCCACTATCTTCACGTTTCAAATAAACGGGGTGTTTTGTCAACCATATAGTATCCACTATCTTCACGTGTCAAATAAACGGGGAGTGTTGTCAACCATATAGTATCCACTATCTTCACGTGTCAAATAAACGGGGAGTGTTGTCAACCGTATAGTATCCATTATCTTCACGTGTCAAATAAACGGGGAGGGTTGTCAACCATATAGTATCCACTGTCTTCACGTGTCAAATAAACGGGGAGTGTTGTCAACCATATAGTATCCATTATCTTTACATAAACGGGGAGTGTTGTCAACCAATAGGTATTCATTATTTTCACATAAAAGGGGAGTGTTGTCAACCATAAAGTATCCATTATCTTCACGTGTCAAATAAACGGGGTGTGTTGTCAACCATATAGTATCCATTATCTTCACGTGTCAAATAAACGGGAGTGTTGTCAACCGTATAGTATCCACTGTCTTAACGTGTCAAATAAACGTGGTGTGTTGTCAACCATATAGTATCCACTATCTTCACGTGTCAAATAAACGGGGAGTGTTGTCAACCGTATAGTATCCATTATCTTCACGTGTGAAATAAACGGGGAGTGTTGTCATCCATAAAGTATCCACTATCTTTACGTGTCAAATAAACGGGGAGTGTTGTCAACCATATTGTATCCACTATCTTCACGTTTCAAATAAACGGGGTGTTTTGTCAACCATATAGTATCCACTATCTTCACGTGTCAAATAAACGGGGAGTGTTGTCAACCATATAGTATCCACTATCTTCACGTGTCAAATAAACGGGGAGTGTTGTCAACCATAAAGTGTCCATTATCTTCATGTGTCAAATAAACGGGGAGTGTTGTCAACCATATAGGATCCATTATCTTCACGTGTCAAATAAACGGGGAGTGTTGTCAACCATATAGTATCCATTATCTTCACATAAACGGGGAGTGTTGTCAACCATAAGGTATTCATTATCTTCACATAAAAGGGGAGTGTTGTCAACCATAAAGTATCCATTATCTTCACGTGTCAAATAAACGGGGAATGTTGTCAACCATATAGTATCCACTATCTTCACGTGTCAAATAAACGGGGAGTGTTGTCAACCATATGGTATCCACTATCTTCATGTTTCAAATAAACGGGGAGTGTTGTCAACCATAAAGTGTCCATTATCTTCACCTGTCAAATAAACGGGGAGTGTGATCAACCATATATAATCCATTATCTTCACGTGTCAAATAAAGGGGGAATGTTGTCAACCATAAGGTATTCATTATCTTCACATAAAAGGGGAGTGTTGTCAACCATAAAGTATCCATTATCTTCACGTGTCAAATAAACGGGGTGTGTTGTCAACCATATAGTATCCATTATCTTCACGTGTCAAATAAACGGGAGTGTTGTCAACCGTATAATTTCCATTTTTTTCACGTTTCAAATAAACGGGGAGTGTTGTCAACCATATAGTATCCATTATCTTCACGTGTCAAATAAACGGGGAGTGTTGTCAACCATATGGTATCCACTATCTATACGTGTCTCAATCCATCGTTCGGTCTCTGTTCTTTAGCTTTTTTCTCTTCATTTAATCTATAGTTCACATCAACGTTACGTCATTATACCAACAACCGCGTGCTTTGTTCTTTCATTGTGTCTTAAAGAAACTTAATTCGCAGTTTAGAAACTGCCTTTTGGACTAGACTTCCTCTAGTAACAGTGGGTAACTATTATATGCTACGATAGCGAAACAGTTATACAATAAACTTTAGGTGTAAGTATTATATATTATGATACCGAATCAGCTATTGAATAAAGTATAGGTGTCTTACGTCAGGACAAGAACAAAACGGCTGGAAAACCCACTAGTTTACAAACGTTATAGATAAAAAAACAAAAAATTGTTATTCTCTTTGTTTGCGATGAATGGTCCTTAACCGGCTACTAATAACCTGAAACATACGTCTAAACCAAACAAACTGTTTACATTTCTCTCCTATATACGAGGTGTATTGTTTCTGCTTGTTGCTGTTTTCAAGCAGTACTAATGAACTATTAATTAACACGATTTTAGTCTGTTGCAGTAAAAGTAGCCAATTAAATAATATATTGTGTCTCTGTATCACTAGCCAATCAAATAATATATTGTGTCTCTGTATCACTAGCCAGTCAAATAATATATTGTGTCTCTTTATCACTAGCCAATCAAATAATATATTGTGTCTCTATATCACTAGCCAATCAAATTATATATTGTGTCTCTATATCACTAACCAGTCAAATAATATACCGTATCTCTTAATCACTACCCAGTCAAAGAATGTATTGTGTCTCTATATCATTAGCCAGTCAAATAATATATTGTGTCTCTGTATCACTAGCCAGTCAAATAATATATTGTGTCTCTTTATCACTAGCCAATCAAATAATATATTGTGTCTCTATATCACTAGCCAATCAAATTATATATTGTGTCTCTATATCACTAACCAGTCAAATAATATACCGTATCTCTTAATCACTACCCAGTCAAAGAATGTATTGTGTCTCTATATCATTAGCCAGTCAAATAATATGTTGTGTCTTTATATCAAAAGCCAATCAAATAATATATTGTATCTTTATATAATCTATATAACTGTTAAATTAATATGATGATAAGTTGAGTGGTTAAGATAATTATTACAATTACAAATACTGACGAGTTGAGAGATATCGTGAAAGCCTAGAGTGACCAGTCTACAGGGTGGCCCGTAAGTCCCTACCCATCCATATGTTATTATGTTATATTCAATTACGCATGTATTATAAATTTGTTTCTTTTTTTTCAGAGAAATATGGCCGATGTAAGCCCATTTACACTTGAAAATGTCTCATAGAACATGGCGTCGCATAATATTATGCAGCGAGAATGAGGGACAGCAAACAGATACACTGGATACATAAGATATATGGATGGGTAGGGACTTACGGGCCACCCTGTAGATAAATTATTTCTAATGAAAAAGAGACGAATAAATAGCTTAATCTGACCAGTTCAGAAAAAAAACGTAAATAACGGAAATAGTGTACATTATAAATTTTATCTCGACAAATAAAGATAAGACTTAGTTAATGTAAGAAGTGAACTTACCATATACTCTCAGTTCTCTCTCCGCTCGCTCTGTTTGAAAAGAGGGCGCTTCTGCTGAGATTTCACACCGGTAAGTACCTTCGGTGTTGAGGTCAGTTTTATAGAGGTAAACGTGTCCCAACGTGGTCTTGTGCAGCTAGTAAGTAATGATTCTACTTTGTTAGGATATTTGGATTGCTTTTCTCTAAAATAACATCACAGTATCTATAAAATAATTACAATGTTTTATTCAGTCAGTGTTACGCTAAACGCCTTGGTCACAACCTCTAGGCATCAGGGTTAGTTGTACTTAATTTTGTAGTAATAACCAACTGACACAAGGACTATGCCTGTCTACTTCAACGATATTGGTTTACACCTTGTGTTTTTTTGGTTTAGAAAAAAAACAAAACGTATTGAACTATCTGTTGTGTCCATTGCGGGGAATCGAGCCCCATATTATAGCGTTGTAAGTCCGTAAACTTACCGCTGACCCGTCGGTGGACCACACTTTGGTAACGCTTCCGTAACTCTACTGACATGTTGTTTATATTTTTATTTACTGGCAACCTAAGATACGCAAGTCACCTAATAATAACAGCTGTGCAGAGACAACAAATCATAATAACCAAATAATAACAACTGTGTAGAAACAACAAATCATAATAACCGAATAATAACAGCTGTAGAAACAAGAAATCATAATAACCGAATAATAACAGCTGTGTAGAAACAACAAATCATAATAACCGAATACTAACAGCTGTGTAGAAACAACAAATCATAATAACCGAATACTAACAGCTGTGTAGAAACAACAAATCATAATAACCGAATAATAACAGCTGTGTAGAAACAAGAAATCATAATAACCGAATAATAACAGTTGTGTAGAAACAACAAATCATAATAACCGAATAATAACAGCTGTATAGAAACAAGAAATCATAATAACCGAAAATAACAGCTGTGTGGAAACAAGAAATCATAATAACCGAATAATAACAGCTGTGTAGAAACAACAAATCATAATAACCGAATAATAACAGCTGTATAGAAACAAGAAATCATAATAACCGAAAATAACAGCTGTGTGGAAACAACAAATCATAATAACCGAATAATAACAGCTGTGTAGAAACAAGAAATCATAATAACCGAATAATAACAGCTGTGTAGAAACAACAAATCATAATAACCGAATAATAACAGCTGTATAGAAACAAGAAATCATAATAACCGAAAATAACAGCTGTGTGGAAACAAGAAATCATAATAACCGAATAATAACAGCTGTGTAGAAACAAGAAATCATAATAACCGAATAATAACAGCCGTGTACAAACAACAAATCATAATAACCGAATAATAACAGCTGTGTACAAACAAGTCAAAACACAGTTCTTTGTTTGTAATTCGTAATCAACTTAAAATGAAAGTTTGATAATTCATTCAAGTCACTAAAACAATTTAAAACTATGTTTAAATTTAAAGAGTATATAACTCTTGAAACTTCACAATGAAACACCACGCGATTTCTCAAGAGCTGCTCCAAGTTGTTATGTTAAGAAACCGTACTTACATTGTTCAGTATTGTCCAATTCTCTCTAGATTGTGCCTTATACGTGTAGTATTTTGTATTCAGTGTTGGAAAGTATAGAAGATAAGGTAATATGTTACTTCATTGTCCACTGTGTTCATTGTCAAGCAATACAGGTTAGTAAGAAAATATACATATGGTGGTCACTGTGTTTAGTATTGCAAGCTGAAGACTTAGTGTATATTATCACTCAATGTGTTATAACAAAAGGAATGTCGTTATCACTTTATAACACCAGGTTTAAGTTCTAGACCGAGTTTGTTATGACAGAAGGAATGTCGTTATCACTTTATAACACCAGGTTTAAGTTCTAGATCGAGTGTGTTATGACAGAAGGAATGTCGTTATCACTTCATAACACCAGGTTTAAGTTCTAGACCGAGTGTGTTATGACAGAAGGAATGTCGTTATCACTTTATAACACCAGGTTTAAGTTCTAGACCGAGTGTGTTATGACAGAAGGAATGTCGTTATCACTTTATAACACCAGGTTTAAGTTCTAGACCGAGTGTGTTATGATAGAAATACCATTATCACATTATAACGAAAGACATGCTAAATTATTACATCTGTGAATAAGGTAATCCACCGAATGGAAGCTCACTGTCTCTCGGGGATGATATGTGGATTGTTTGTGGTTGAACATAAAGGTTATTGTGGTGAGTTTTACATAGAAATCAGATTAGTTTGTACGAACAGCCGCAGTTTGCTAAGGAGTAAAATGAAACATTTATTATTTATCTAAATTTCACTATATCAAGACAGCACAAAGCTACACTTTATCAGTTACGTACAAACACAGTATCAAAGTTTCCCTAGTCTTACTACAAAAACAATATCATTATAAACATTACCACGTCCACCTGTTATTATACTAGAAAAAGAAACATTGGCTCAATGATAGTGTGATCTGATTGTGTATTCGTGGTGAATGTTCTCTTCCATCAAAACTAGGGACAGCTATACGGTAACAGTCTTTTGTCTAACGTTTCACGAAAATTCTGAAGCGAACAAACTGGTCTAGCAAAAAATGATTCAACTTGGTATTCATCAGGTCACAAGAGGAATGTGACTGAACTACACAACGTAAAAATTATAGCAATTTCACAGTAATGTGACCCTGATATAGCGTTATAACAAAGATATGTGACCCTGATATAGCGTTATAACAAACATATGTGACCCTGATATAGCGTTATAACAAACATATGTGACCCTGATATAGCGTTATAACAAACATATGTGACCCTGATATAGCGTTATAACAAAGATATGTGACCCTGATATAACGTTATATCAAAAATAGAAAAGTAAATAAACTGCCAATCATAAGAATATGGTTCAGCTGGAGAGGATATATATATGACTCAACCAGACAGTAGGAGTGTAACTAAATAACTAAGGATAAATAAAACATGTCTCATTTGAACAGGACTGTAATGAAATCAGTTACATTGGATACTGTTTTGTTTGAGTAAGCTCCTAGATTGTGATGTTGTATTCAAGCTGCAGAGAAATCTATATATATTAATATTCGGTAAGGATCCTAGTTCATTACGTTGAATTTGACCTCAAATATATTATATACTTATTATTATTCTGTACAACACGCTTGGTGTTTTAATTCTATTTGTAGAAATGTTTAAATGTCTCTTTTCTCTGTTTCATTTGCTTCACCGGATATTGCGTGCAAAGCACTGTCACAAATAAGTGGGATTTCCTTTATTGAATAGAATTATTTTCCACAATATATACCTCGGTAATAAATTTAAAAAAAACGAATTATATAAATGGGACTGACTGTGATTTGTGACACTAAAGGTGTTGGGTCGAACAAGAATGTCTGTATCTATGGTGACGTAAGTCGAACGGTAGACGAGACATTTTTCCTTTTTTTACAAAACATAATTTCTTCCCCTGAAATTTATCTCTTAACTTTCACTACTTAAAGAACTGTGTAGAACTTAACACTAAAAAACAGTTGCATTGTTACTTGACAGTTACCGATATAACACTAGTCATATATTACAACACACATTTGACATCTCAAACAATACACACTAGTCCTCTGAAACAAAATATACACTAGTCATCTTTTTCAATATATAATAGTCATCTGTCTCAATACACATTAGTTATGTGAAACAATATACACTAGTCGTCTGTTTCAACACGCACTACTCATCTGTTTCAACACACACTAGTCATCTGAAACAATATACACTACAAATCTGAAACAATATACACTAGTCATTTGTTTTAACACACTCTACTCATCTCAAACGATATACACTAATCATCTGTTTCAACACACACTAGTAATCTGAAACAATATACACTAGTCATCTGTTTTAACACACACTACTCATCTCAAACGATATACACTAGTCATCTGTTTCAACACACACTAGTCATCTGTTTCAACACACACTAGTCATCTGAAACAATATACACTAGATATCTGTTTTAACACACACTACTCATCTGAAATAATATACATTAGTCATCTGTTTCAACACACTACTTATCGGAAACAATATACACTAGTTATCTGTTTCAACACATTACTCATCTGAAACAATATACACTACTCATCTGTTTCAACACACACTACTCATCTGTTTTAACACACACTACTCATCTGAAACAATATACGCTACTCATCTGTTTCAACACACAGTACTCATCTGAAACAATATATGTTTCAACACACACTACTCATCTGAAATAATATACACTACTCATCATTTTCAACACACACTACTCATCTGAAACAATATACACTTGTCACCTGTTTCAACACACACTACTCATCTGTTTAAACACACACTACTCCTCTGAAACAATATACACTAGTCATCTGTTTGAACACACTACTCATATGAAACAATGTACACTACTCATCTGTTTCAACACACACTACACATCTAAAACAATATATACTAGTCATCTGTTTCAATACACACTACTTATCTGAAACAATATACACTACTCATCTGTTTCAATACACACTACTCATATGAAAAAATATACACTATTCATCTGTTTCAACACACTACTCATCTCAAACAATATATACTGGTCATCTGTTTCAGCACACACTACTCATCTGAAACAATATACTCTCGTCATCTGTTTCAACACACATTACTCATTTGAAACAATATACACTAGTCATCTATTTCAACCCACACTACTCCTCTGAAGAAATATACACTAGTCATCTGTTTCAACACTCACTGGTCATCTGAAACAATATATACTAGTCATCTGTTTCAACACACACTACTCATCTGAAACAATATACGCTAGTCATCTGTTTCAACACACACTATTCATCTGAAACAATATATACTCGTCATCTGTTTCAACACACATTACTCATTTGAAACAATACACACTAGTCATCTATTTCAACCCACACTACTCCTCTGAAGAAATATACACTAGTCATCTGTTTCAACACTCACTGGTCATCTGAAACAATATATACTAGTCATCTGTTTCAACACACACTACTCATCTGAAACAATATACGCTAGTCATCTGTTTCAACACACACTATTCATCTGAAAAAATATATACTAGTCATCTCTTTCAACAGACACTATTCATCTGAAGCAATATACACTAGTAACCTGTTTCAACACTCACTAGCCATCTGAAACAACATACACTAGTCATCTGTTTTAACACACACTACTCATCTATTTCAACACGCACTACTCACCTGAAACAGTATACACTACTCATCTGTTTCAACACACACTACTCATCTGAAACAATATACACTAGTCATCTGTTTCAACACACACTACTCATCTGAAACAATATATACTAGTCATTTGTTTCAACACACACTATTCATCTGAAACATTATACATTAGTCATCTGTTTCATCATAAACCACTAATCTGAAGCAATATACACTAGCCATCTGAAACAACATACACTAGTCATCTGTTTCAACACACAATACTCATCTGAAACAATATACACTACTCATCTGAAACAATATACACTACTCATCTATTTCAACACGCACTACTCACCTGAAACAGTATACACTACTCATCTGTTTCAACACACACTACTCATCTGAAAGAATATACACTAGTCACCTCTTTCAACACACACTACTCATCTGAAATAATATACACTAGTCATCTGTTTCAACACAAACTACTCATGTGAAACAATATACACTAGTCATCTGTTTCAATACACACTACTCATCTGAAACAATATACACTAGTCATCTGTTTCAACACACACTATTCATCTGAAGCAATATACATTACTCATCTGTTTCAACACACACTACTCATCTGAAACAATATATACTAGTCATTTGTTTCAACACACACTATTCATCTGAAAGAATATACACTAGTCACATCGTTCAACACACACTACTCATTTGAAACATACACTAGTCATCTGCTTCAATACACACTACTCATCTGAAATAATATACACTAGTCATCTGTTTCAATACACACTACTCATCTGAAACAATATACACTAGTCATCTGTTTCAACACACACTGTTCATATGAAGCAATATACATTAGTCATCTGTTTCAACACACACTACTCATCTGAAACAATATATACTAGTCATTAGTTTCAACACACACTATTCATCTGAAACATTATACATTAGTCATCTGTTTCATCATAAACCACTAATCTGAAGCAATATACACTAGCCATCTAAAACAACATACACTAGTCATCTGTTTCAACACACAATACTCATCTGAAACAATATACACTACTCATCTGAAACAATATACACTACTCATCTATTTCAACACGCACTACTCACCTGAAACAGTATACACTACTCATCTGTTTCAACACACACTACTCATCTGAAACAATATATACTAGTCATTTGTTTCAACACACACTATTCATCTGAAACATTATACATTAGTCATCTGTTTCATCATAAACCACTAATTGAAGCAATATACACTAGCCATCTGAAACAACATACACTAGTCATCTGTTTCAACACACAATACTCATCTGAAACAATATACACTACTCATCTGAAACAATATACACCACTCATCTATTTCAACACGCACTACTCACCTGAAACAGTATACACTACTCATCTGTTTCAACACACACTACTCATCTGAAACAATATACACTACTCATCTGTTTCAACACACACTACTCATCTGAAAGAATATACACTAGTCACCTCTTTCAACATACACTACTCATCTGAAATAATATACACTAGTCATCTGTTTCAACACAAACTACTCATGTGAAACAATATACACTAGTCATCTGTTTCAATACACACTACTCATCTGAAAGAATATACACTAGTCACCTCTTTCAACACACACTACTCATCTGAAATAATATACACTAGTCATCTGTTTCAACACAAACTACTCATGTGAAACAATATACACTAGTCATCTGTTTCAATACACACTACTCATCTGAAACAATATACACTAGTCATCTGTTTCAACACACACTACTCATCTGAAACAATATATACTAGTCATTTGTTTCAACACACACTATTCATCTGAAACAATATACATTAGTCATCTGTTTCAACACACACTACTCATTTGAAATATACACTAGTCATCTGTTTCAATACACACTACTCATCTGAAACAATATACACTAGTCATCTGTTTCAACACACACTACTCATCTGAAACAATATATACTAGTCATTTGTTTCAACACACACTATTCATCTGAAACATTATACAGTCATCTGTTTCATCATAAACTACTAATCTGAGCAATATACACTAGCCATCTGAAACAATATACACTAGTCATCTGTTTCACACAATACTCATCTGAAACAATATACACTACTCATCTGAAACAATATACACTACTCATCTGTTTCAACACGCACTACTCATCTGAAACATACACTAGTCATCTGTTTCAACACACACTACTCATCTGAAACAATATACACTAGTCATCTGTTTCAACACACACTACTAATCTGAAACAATATACACTAGTCATTTGTTTCAATACACACTACTCATCTGAAACAATATACACTAGTCATCTGTTTCAACACACACTACTCATCTGAAACAATATACACTAGTCATCTGTTTCAATACACACACTACTCATCTGAAACAATATACATTAGTCATCTGTTTCAACACACACTACTCATCTGAAACAATATACACTACTCATCTGTTTCAACACTCACTGGTCATCTGAAACAATATATACTAGTCATTTGTTTCAACACACACTATTCATCTGAAAGAATATACACTAGTTACCTCTTTCAACACCCACTACTCATCTGAAACATACACTAGTCACCTCTTTCAACACACACTACTCATCTGAAACATACACTAGTCATCTGTTTCAATACACACTACTCATCTGAAATAATATACACTAGTCATTTGTTTCAACACACACTACTCACCTGAAAAAATATACACTAGTCTTCTGTTTCAATACACACTACTCATCAGAAACAATATACACTAGTCATCTGTTTCAACACACACTATTCATCTGAATCAATATACATTAGTCATCTGTTTCAACACACACTACTCATCTGAAACAATATACACTACTCATCTGTTTCAACACACATTACTCATTTGAAACAATATACACTAGTCATCTATTGCAATAGACACTATTCTTCTGAAACATTATACATTAGTCATCTGTTTCATCATAAACCACTCATCAGAAGCAATATACACTAGTCATCTGTTTCAACACTCACTACTTATCTAAAACAATATACGCTACTCATCTGTTTCAATACACACTACTCATATGAAACAATATACACTAGTCATCTGTTTCAGCACACACTATTCATCTGAAACAATATACACTAGTCATCTATTTCAACCCACACTACTCCTCTGAAGAAATATACACTAGTCATCTGTTTCAACACTCACTGGTCATCTGAAACAATATATACTAGTCAGCTGTTTCATCACACACTACTCATCTGAAACAATATACGCTACTCATCTGTTTTAACACACACTACTCATCTGAAACAATATATACTAGTCATCTGTTTCAACACACACTACTCATCAGAAACAATATACACTAGTTACCTCTTTCAACACACACTACTCATCTGAATCAATATACACTAGTCATCTGTTTTAATACACACTACTCATCTGAAACAGTATACACTAGTGATCTGTTTCAACACACACTATTCATCTGAAACAATATATACTAGTCATCTGTTTCAATAGACACTATTCTTCTGAAACATTATACATTAGTCATCTGTTTCATCATAAACCACTCATCAGAAGCAATATACACTAGTCATCTGTTTCAACACTCACTAGCCATCTGAAACAACATACAATAGTCATCTGTTTTAACACACACTACTCATCTATTTCAACACGCACTACTCATTTGAAACAGTATACACTACTCATCTGTTTCAACACACACTACTCATCTGAAACAATATACACTAGTCATCTGTTTCAACACACACTACTCATCTGAAAGAATATACACTAGTCACCTCTTTCAACACACACTACTGATCTGAAACATACACTAGTCATCTGTTTCAATACACACTACTCATCTGAAATAATATACACTAGTCATCTGTTTCAACACACACTACTCATCTGAAACAATATACACTAGTCATCTGTTTCAATACACACTACTCATCTGAAACAATATAGACTAGTCATCTGTTTCAACACACATTACTCATTTGAAACAATATACACTAGTCATCTATTGCAATAGACACTATTCTTCTGAAACATTATACATTAGTCATCTGTTTCATCATAAACCACTCATCAGAAGCAATATACACTAGTCATCTGTTTCAACACTCACCAGCCATCTGAAAAAACATACACAAGTCATCTGTTTCAACACACAATACTCATCTGAAACAATGTACACTACTCATCTGAAACAATATACACTACTCATCTATTTTAACACACACTACTCATCTGAAACAATATACACTAGTCATCTGTTTCAACACACACTACTCATCTGAAAGAATATACACTAGTCACCTCTTTCAACGCACACTACTCATCTGAAACAATATACACTAGTCATCTGTTTCAATACACACTACTCATCTGAAACAATATACTCTACTCATATGAAACAATATACACTAGTCATCTGTTTCAACACACACTATTCATATGAAACAATATACACTACTCATCTATTTCAACACGCACTACTCACCTGAAACAGTATACACTACTCATCTGTTTCAACACACACTACTCATCTGAAACATACACTAGTCATCTGTTTCAATACACACTACTCATCTGAAATAATAAACACTTGTCATCTGTTTTAACACACACTTTTCATCTGAAACAATATACACTAGTCGTTCGTTTCAATACACACTACTCATCTGAAACAATATACACTACTCATCTGAAACAATATATACTAGTCATTTGTTTCAACACACACTATTCATCTGAAACATTATACATTAGTCATCTGTTTCAACACTCACTAGCCATCTGAAACAACATACACTAGTCATCTGTTTAAACACACAATACTCATCTGAAACAATGTACATTACTCATCTGAAACAATATACACTACTCATCTATTTCAACACGCACTACTCACCTGAAACAGTATACACTACTCATCTGTTTCAACACACACTACTCATCTGAAACAATATACACTAGTCATCTGTTTCAACACACACTACTCATCTGAAAGAATATACACTAGTCACCTCTTTCAACGCACACTACTCATCTGAAACATACACTAGTCATCTGTTTCAATACACACGACTCATCTTAAAAAATATACACTAGTCATCTGTTTCAACACACACTACTCATCTGTTTAAACACACACTATTTCTCTGAAACAATATACAATAGTCATCTGTTTGAACACACTACTCATATGAAACAGTATACTTTACTCATCTGTTTCAACACACACTACTTATCTGAAACAATATACGCTACTCATCTGTTTCAATACACACTACTCATATGAAACAATATACACTAATCATCTGTTTCAGCACACACTACTCATCTGAAACAATATACACTCGTCATCTGTTTCAACACACTTTACTCATATGAAACAATATACACTAGTCATCTATTTCAACCCACACTACTCCTCTGAAGAAATACACACTACTTATCTGTTTCAACACACACTACTCATCTGTTTCAACACACACTACTCATCTGTTTCAACACACACTACTCATCGGAAGCAATATACACTAGTCATCTGTTTCAACACTCACTAGCCATCTGAAACAACATACACTAGTCATCTGTTTTAACACACACTACTCATCTGTTTCAACTCGCACTACTCACCTGAAACAGTATACACTACTCATCTGTTTAAACACACACTACTCATCTGATACAATATACACTAGTCATGTGTTTCAACACACTACTCATCTGAAAGAATATACACTAGTCATCTGTTTCAACACACGCTATTCATCTGAAGCAATATACATTAGTCATCTGTTTCAACACACACTACTCCTCTGAAACAATATATACTAGTCATTTGTTTCAACACACACTATTCATCTGAAACATTATACATTAGTCATCTGTTTCATCATAAACCACTAATCTGAAGCAATATACACTAGCCATCTGAAACAACATAGACTAGTCATCTGTTTCAACACACAATACTCATCTGAAACAATATACACTACTCATCTATTTCAACACGCACTACTCACCTGAAACAGTATACACCACTCATCTGTTTCAACACACACTACTCATCTGAAACAATATACACTAGTCATCTGTTTCAACACACACTACTCATCTGAAAGAATATACACTATTCACCTCTTTCAACACACACTACTCATCTGAAATAATATACACTAGTCATCTGTTTCAATACACACTACTCATCTGAAACAATATACACTAGTCATCTGTTTCAATACACACTACTCATCTGAAACAATGTACACTACTCATCTGAAACAATATACACTACTCATCTATTTCAACACGAACTACTCACCTGAAACAGTATACACTACTCATCTGAAACAATATACACTAGTCATCTGTTTGAACACACACTACTCATCTGAAACAATATATACTAGTCATTTGTTTCAACACACAATACTCACCTGAAACAGTATACACTACTCATCTGTTTCAACACACACTACTCATCTGAAACAATATACACTAGTCATCTGTTTGAATACACACTACTCATCTGAAACAATATACACTAGTCATCTGTTTCAACACACACTTTTCATCTGAAGCAATATACATTAGTCATCTGTTTCAACACACACTACTCATCTGAAACAATATACACTACTCATCTGAAACAATATAAACTACTCATCTGAAACAATATATACTAGTCATTTGTTTCAACACACACTATTCATCTGAAACATTATACATTAGTCATCTGTTTCAACACTCACTAGCCATGTGAAACAACATACACTATTCATCTGTTTCAACACACAAACTCATCTGAAACAATGTACACTACTCATCTGAAACAATATACACTACTCATCTATTTCAACACGCACTACTCACCTGAAACAGTATACACTACTCATCTGTTTCAACACACACTACTCATCTGAAACAATATACACTAGTCATCTGTTTCAACACACACTATTCATCTGAAAAAATATACACTAGTCACCTCTTTTAACGCACACTACTCATCTGAAACATACACTAGTCACCTGTTTCAATACACACTACTCATCTGAAATAATATACACTAGTCATCTGTTTCAACACACACTACTCATCTGTTTAAACACACACTACTCCTCTGAAACAATATACACTAGTCATCTGTTTGAACACACTACTCATATGAAACAATATACTCTACTCATCTGTTTCAACACACTCTACTCATCTAAAACAATATATACTAGTCATCTGTTTCAATACACACTACTTATCTGAAACAATATACGCTACTCATCTGTTTCAATACCCTCTACTCATATGAAACAATATACACTAGTCATCTGTTTCAGCACACACTACTCATCTGAAACAATATACACTCGTCATCTGTTTCAACACACATTACTCATTTCAAACAATATACACTAGTCATCTATTTCAACACACACTACTCCTCTGAAGAAATATACACTAGTCATCTGTTTCAACACGCACTACTTATCTGTTTCAACACACACTACTCATCTGAAAGAATATATACTAGTCATCTGTTTCAACACACACTACTCATCTGAAACAATATACTATACTCATCTGTTTCAACACACACTACTCATCAGAAGCAATATACACTAGTCATCTGTTTCAACACACACTACTCATCTGAAAAAATATACACTAGTCATCTGTTTCAACACACGCTACTCATCTGAAACAATATACACTAGTCATCTGTTTCAATACACACTACTCATCTGAAACAATATACACTAGTCATTTGTTTGAACACACACTATTCATCTGAAACAATATATACTAGTCATCTGTTTCAACAGACACTATTCATCTGAAACATTATACATTAGTCATCTGTTTCATCATAAACCACTCATCTGAAGCAGTATACACTAGTCATCTGTTTTAACACACACTACTCATCTGTTTCAACACGCACTACTCTCCTGAAGCAGTATACACTACTCATCTGTTTCAACACAAACTACTCATCTGAAACAATATACACTAGTCATGTGTTTCAACACACACTACTCATCTGAAAGAATATACACTAGTCATTTGATTCAACACACACTATTCATCTGAAGCAATATACATTATTCATCTGTTTCAACACACACTACTCCTCTGAAACAATATATACTAGTCATTTGTTTCAACACACACTATTCATCTGAAACATTATACATTAGTCATCTGTTTCATCATAAACCACTAATCTGAAGCAATATACACTAGCCATCTGAAACAACATACATAGTCATCTGTTTCAACACACAATACTCATCTCAAACAATATACACTACTCATCTATTTCAACACGCACTACTCACCTGAAACAATATACACTACTCATCTGTTTCAACACACACTACTCATCTGAAAGAATATACACTAGTCACTTCTTTCAACACACACTACTCATCTGAAATAATATACACTAGTCATCTGCTTCAATACACACTACATATCTGAAATAATATACACTAGTCATCTGTTTCAACACACACTACTCATCTGAAACAATATACACTAGTCATCTGTTTCAATACACACTACTCATCTGAAACAATGTACACTACTCATCTGAAACAATATACACTACTCATCTATTTCAACACTCACTACTAACCTGAAACAGTATACACTACTCATCTCTTTCAACACACACTACTCATCTGAAACAATATACACTAGTCATCTTTTTGAACACACACTATTCATCCGAAGCAATATACACTAGTCATCTGTTTCAGCACACACTACTTATCTGTTTCAACACACACTACTCATCTGTTTCAACACACACTACTCATCTGAATCAATATACTATACTCATCTGTTTCAACACACACTACTCATCAGAAGCAATATACACTAGTCATCTGTTTCAACACTCACTAGCCATATGAAACAACATACACTAGTCATCTGTTTTAACACACACTACTCATCTGTTTCAACACGCACTACTCACCTGAAACAGTATACACTACTCATCTGTTTCAACACACACTACTCATCTGAAACAATATACACTAGTCATATGTTTCAACACACTACTCATCTGAAAGAATATACACTAGTCGTCTGTTTCAACACACACTATTCATCTGAAGCAATATACATTAGTCATCTGTTTCAACACACACTACTCATCTGAAACATACACTAGTCATCTGTTTCAATACACACGACTCATCTTAAATAATATACACTACTCATCTGTTTAAACACACACTACTTCTTTGAAACAATATACAATAGTCATCTGTTTGAACACACTACTCATATGAAACAGTATACTCTACTCATCTGTTTCAACACACACTACTTATCTGAAACAATATACGCTACTCATCTGTTTCAATACACACTACTCATATGAAACAATATACACTAGTCATCTGTTTCAACACACACTATTCATCTGAAGCAATATACATTAGTCATCTGTTTCAACACACACTACTCATCTGAAACCATATTTACTAGTCATTTGTTTCAACACACACTATTCATCTGAAACATTATACATTAGTCATCTCTTTCAACACTCACTAGCCATCTGAAACAACATACACTAGTCATCTGTTTCAACACACAATACTCATCTGAAACAATGTACACTACTCATCTGAAACAATATACACTACTCATCTATTTCAACACGTACTACTCACCTGAAACAGTATACACTACTCATCTCTTTCAACACACACTACTCATCTGAAACAATATACACTAGTCCTCTGTTTCAACACACACTACTCAACTGAAAGAATATACACTAGTCACCTCTTTCAACGCACACTACTCATCTGAAACATACACTAGTCATCTGTTTCAATACACACGACTCATCTTAAATAATAGACACTACTCATCTGTTTAAACACACACTACTTCTTTGAAACAATATACAATAGTCATCTGTTTGAACACACTACTCATATGAAACATTATACTCTACTCATCTGTTTCAACACACACTACTTATCTGAAACAATATACGCTACTCATCTGTTTCAATACACACTACTCATATGAAACAATATACACTAGACATCTGTTTCAGCACACACTACTCATCTGAAACAATATACACTCGTCATCTGTTTCAACACACTTTACTCATTTGAAACAATATACACTAGTCATCTATTTCAACCCACACTACTCCTCTGAAGAAATATACACTAGTTATCTGTTTCAACACTCACTGGTCATCTGAAGCAATATATACTAGTCATCTGTTTCAGCACACACTACTTATCTGTTTCAACACACACTACTCATCTGTTTCAACACACACTACTCATCTGAATCAATATACTATACTCATCTGTTTCAACACACACTACTCATCAGAAGCAATATACACTAGTCATCTGTTTCAACACTCACTAGCCATATGAAACAACATACACTAGTCATCTGTTTTAACACACACTACTCATCTGTTTCAACACGCACTACTCACCTGAAACAGTATACACTACTCATCTGTTTCAACACACACTACTCATCTGAAACAATATACACTAGTCATCTGTTTCAACACACACTATTCATCTGAAGCAATATACATTAGTCATCTGTTTCAACACACACTACTCCTCTGAAACAATATATACTAGTCATTTGTTTCAACACACACTATTCATCTGAAACATTATACATTAGTCATCTTTTTCATCATAAACCACTAATCTGAAGCAATATACACTAGCCATCTGAAACAACATACACTAGTCATCTGTTTCAACACACAATACTCATCTGAAACAATATACACTACTCATCTATTTCAACACGCATTACTCACCTGAAACAGTATACACTACTCATCTGTTTCAACACACACTACTCATCTGAAACAATATACACTAGCCATCTGTTTCAACACACACTACTCATCTGAAAGAATATACACTAGTCACCTTATTCAACACACACTACTCATCTGAAATAATATACACTAGTCATCTGTTTCAATACACACTACTCATCTGAAACAATATACACTAGTCATCTGTTTCAATACACACTACTCATCTGAAACAATGTACACTACTCATCTGAAACAATATACACTACTCATCTATTTCAACACGCACTACTCACCTGAAACAGTATACACTACTCATCTGTTTCAACACACACTACTCATCTGAAACAATATACACTAGCCATCTGTTTCAACACACACTACTCATCTGAAAGAATATACACTAATCACCTTATTCAACACACACTACTCATCTCAAAGAATATACACTACTCATCTGTTTCAACACACACTACTCATCTGAAACAATATACACTAGTCATCTGTTTCAACACACACTATTCATCTGAAGCAATATACATTAGTCATCTGTTTCAACACACACTACTCATCTGAAACAATATACACTAGTCATCTGTTTCAACACACACTACTCATCTGAAACAATATATACCAGAGATTTCTTTCAACACACACTATTCATCTGAAACATTATACATTAGTCATCTGTTTCAACACTCACTAGCCATGTGAAACAACATACACTGGTCATCTGTTTCAACACACAAACTCATCTGAAACAATGTACACTACTCATCTGAAAGAATATACACTACTCATCTATTTCAACACGCACTACTCACCTGAAACAGTATACACTACTCATCTGTTTCAACACACACTACTCATCTGAAACAATATACGCTAGTCATCTGTTTCAATACACACTACTCATCTGAAACAATATACACTAGTCATCTTTTTCAACACACACTACTCATCTGAAACAATATACACTAGTCATCTGTTTCAATACACACTACTCATATGAAACAATATACACTAGTCATCTGTTTCAACACACACTACTCATCTGAAACAATATATACCAGAGATTTCTTTCAACACACACTATTCATCTGAAACATTATACATTAGTCATCTGTTTCATCATAAACCACTCATATGAAGCAATATACACTAGTCATCTGAAACAATATACACTAGTCATCTGTTTCAACACATACTATTCATCTGAAACAATATACATTAGTCATCTGTTTCAAACACACACTACTCATCTGAAAGAATATACACTAGTCACCTCTTTTAACTCACACTACTCATCTGAAATATACACTAGTCATCTGTTTCAATACACAGTACTCATCTGAAATAATATACACTAGTCATCTATTTCAACCCACACTAGTCATCTGAAACAATATACACTAGTCATCTGTTTGAATACACACTACTGATATGAAACAACATACACTAGTCATCTGTTTCAACATACATTATTCATATGATGCAATATACATTAGTATCTGTTTCAAAACTCAGTAGTCATCTGAAACAATATAAACTTGTCATCTGTTTCAACACACACTACTCATCTAAAACAATATACACTAGTCATCTGTTTTAATACACACTACTCATCTGAAACAATATACATTAGTCATCTGTTTCAACACACACTACTCATCTGAAACAATATATACTAGTCATTTGTTTCAACACACACTATTCATCTGAAACATTATACATTAGTCATCTGCTTCATCATAAACCACTCATCTGAAGCAATATACACTAGTCATCTGTTTCAACACTCACTAGCCATCTGAAACAGCATACACTAGTCATCTGTTTCAACAAACAATACTCACCTGAAACAATATACACAACTCATCTATTTCAACACGCACTACTCACCTGAAACAGTATACACTACTCATCTGTTTCAACACACACTACTCATCTCAAAGAATATACACTAGTCATCTGTTTCAACACACACTATTCATCTGAAGCAATATACGTTAGTCATCTGTTTCAACACACACTACTCCTCTGAAACAATATATACAAGTCATTTGTTTCAACACACACTATTCATCTGAAACATTATACATTAGTCATCTGTTTCATCATAAACCACTAATCTGAAGCAATATACACTAGCCATCTGAAATAACATACACTAGTCATCTGTTTCAACACACAATACTCATCTGAAACAATATACACTACTCATCTATTTCAACACGCACTACTCACCTGAAACAGTATACACTACTCATCTGTTTCAACACACACTACTCATCTGAAACAATATACACTAGTCATCTGTTTCAACACACACTACTCATCTGAAAGAATATACACTAGTCACCTCTTTCAACACACACTACTCATCTGAAATAATATACACTAGTCATCTGTTTCAATACACACTACTCATCTGAAACAATATACACTAGTCATCTGTTTCAATACACACTACTCATCTGAAACAATGTACACTACTCATCTGAAACAATATACACTACTCATCTATTTCAACACGCACTACTCACCTGAAACAGTATACACTACTCATCTGAAACAATATACACTAGTCATCTGTTTGAACACACACTACTCATCTGAAACAATATATACTAGTCATTTGTTTCAACACTCACTAGCCATCTGAAACAACATACACTAGTCATCTGTTTCAACACACAATACTCATCTGAAACAATGTTCACTACTCATCTGAAACAATATACACTACTCATCTATTTCAACACGCACTACTCATCTGAAACAATATACACTAGTCATCTGTTTGAATACACACTACTCATCTGAAACAATATACACTAGTCATCTGTTTCAACACACACTATTCATCTGAAGCAATATACATTAGTCATCTGTTTCAACACACACTACTCATCTGAAACAATATATACCAGAGATTTCTTTCAACACACACTATTCATCTGAAACATTATACATTAGTCATGTAATTCATCATAAACCACTCATCTGAAGCAATATACACTAGTCATCTGTTTCAACACTCACTAGCCATCTGAAACAACATACACTACTCATCTGTTTCAACACACAATACTCATCTGAAACAATGTACACTACTCATCTGAAACAATATACACTACTCATCTATTTCAACACGCACTACTCACCTGAAACAGTATACACTACTCATCTGTTTCAACACTTACTACTCATCTGAAACAATATACACTAGTCATCTGTTTCAATACACACTACTCATCTGAAACAATATACACTAGTCATCTGTTTCAACACACACTATTCATCTGAGCAATATACATTAGTCATCTGTTTCAACACACACAACTCATCTGAAACAATATATACCAGAGATTTCTTTTCAACACACACTATTCATCTGAAACATTATACATTAGTCATCTAATTCATCATAAACCACTCATCTGAAGCAATATACACTAGTCATCTGTTTCAACACTCACTAGCCATCTGAAACAACATACACTACTCATCTGTTTCAACACACAATACTCATCTGAAACAATGTACACTACTCATCTGAAACAATATACACTACTCATCTATTTCAACACGCACTACTCACCTGAAACAGTATACACTACTCATCTGTTTCAACACACACTACTCATCTGAAACAATATACACTAGTCATCTGTTTGAATACACACTACTCATCTGAAACAATATACACTAGTCATCTGTTTCAACACACACTATTCATCTGAAGCAATATACATTAGTCATCTGTTTCAACACACACTACTCATCTGAAACAATATATACCAGAGATTTCTTTCAACACACACTATTCATCTGAAACATTATACATTAGTCATGTAATTCATCATAAACCACTCATCTGAAGCAATATACACTAGTCATCTGTTTCAACACTCACTAGCCATCTGAAACAACATACACTACTCATCTGTTTCAACACACAATACTCATCTGAAACAATGTACACTACTCATCTGAAACAATATACACTACTTATCTATTTCAACACGCACTACTCACCTGAAACAGTATACACTACTCATCTGTTTCAACACTTACTACTCATCTGAAACAATATACACTAGTCATCTGTTTCAATACACACTACTCATCTGAAACAATATACACTAGTCATCTGTTTCAACACACACTATTCATCTGAAGCAATATACATTAGTCATCTGTTTCAACACACACTACTCATCTGAAACAATATATACCAGAGATTTCTTTCAACACACACTATTCATCTGAAACATTATACATTAGTCATCTAATTCATCATAAACCACTCATCTGAAGCAATATACACTAGTCATCTGTTTCAACACTCACTAGCCATCTGAAACAACATACACTACTCATCTGTTTCAACACACAATACTCATCTGAAACAATGTACACTACTCATCTGAAACAATATACACTACTCATCTATTTCAACACGCACTACTCACCTGAAACAGTATACACTACTCATCTATTTCAACACGCACTACTCACCTGAAACAGTATACACTACTCATCTGTTTCAACACACACTACTCATCTGAAACAATATACGCTAGTCATCTGTTTCAATACACACTACTCATCTGAAACAATATACACTAGTCATCTTTTTCACACACTCACACAATATACACTAGTCATCTGTTTCTGATGAAACAATATACACTAGTCATCTGTTTCAACACACACTACTCATCTGAAACAATATACACTAGTCATTTTTTTCAACACACACTACTCATCTGAAACATTAAACATTAGTCATCCGTTTCATCATAAACCACTCATCTGAAGCAATATACACTAGTCATCTGAAACAATATACACTAGTCATCTGTTTCAACACATACTATTCATCTGAAACAATATACATTAGTCATCTGTTTCAAACACACACTACTCATCTGAAAGAATATACACTAGTCACCTCTGAAATATACACTAGTCACTACACACTACTCATCTGAAATATACACTAGTCATCTGTTTCAATACACACTACTCATCTGAAACAATATACACTAGTCATCTGTTTCAACATACATTATTCATCATCTGATTCAATATACATTAGTATCTGTTTCAAAACTCAGTAGTCATCTGAAACAATATATACTTGTCATCTGTTTCAACACACACTACTCATCTGAAACAATATACACTAGTCATCTGTTTTAATACACACTACTCATCTGAAACAATATACACTAGTCATCTGTTTCAACATACACTATTCATATGATGCAATATACATTAGTCATCTGTTTCAACACACACTACTCATCTGAAACAATATATACTAGTCATTTGTTTCAACACACACTATTCTTCTGAAACATTATACATTAGTCATCTGTTTCATCATAAACCACTCACCTGAAGCAATATACACTAGTCATCTGTTTCAACACTCACTAGCCATCTGAAACAGCATACACTAGTCATCTGTTTCAACAAACCATATTCACCTGAAACAATATACACTACTCATCTGAAGCAATATACACAACTCATCTATTTCAACACGCACTACTCACCTGAAACAGTATACACTACTCATCTGTTTCAACACACACTACTCATTTGAAATAATATACACTAGTCATCTATTTCAAATCACACTAGTCATCTGAAACAATATACACTAGTCATCTGTTTGAATACACACTACTCATCTGAAACAACATACACTAGTCATCTGTTTCAACATACATTATTCATATGATGCAATATACATTAGTCATCTGTTTCAAAACTCAGTAGTCATCTGAAAGAATATACACTAGTCATCTGTTTGAATACACACTACTCATCTGAAACATACACTAGTCACCTGTTTCAATACACACTACTCATCTGAAATAATATACACTAGTGATCTGTTTCGATACACACTACTCATCTGAAACAATATATACTAGTTATTTGTTTCAACACACTATTCATCTGAAATATTATAGATTAGTCATCTGTTTCATCATAAACCACTCATCTGAAGCAATATACACTAATTATCTGTTTCAACACTCACTAGCCATCTGAAACAACATACACTAGTCATCTGTTTCAACACACAATACTCATCTGAAACAATATACACTACTCATCTGAAACAATATACCCTAGTCATCTATTTCAACCCACACTAGTCATCTGAAACAATATAGAGTAGTCATCTGTTTCAACACACACTATTCATCTGAAGCAATATACACTAGTCATCTGTTTCAATTCACACTACTCATCTGAAACAATATAGAGTAGTCATCTGAAACAATATACACTAGTCATCTGTTTCAACACACACTACTCATCTGAAAAAAATATACACTAGTCATCTGTTTCAATACACACTACTTATCTGAAACAATATACACTAGTCATCTATTTCAACCCACACTAGTCATCTGAAACAATATACACTAGTCATCTGTTTCAAGACACACTACTAATCTGAAACAATATACACTAGTGATCTGTTTCAACACACACTATTCATCTGAAGCAATATACATTAGTCATCTGTTTCAACAGACACTATTCATCTGAAACATTATACATTAGTCATCTGTTTCAACACTCACTAGCCATCTTAAACAACATACCCTAGTCATCTGTTTCAACACACACTACTCATCTGAAACAATATACACTACTCATCTATTTCAACACGCACTACTCACCTGAAACAGTATACACTACTCATTTGTTTCAACCCACACTACTCATCTGAAACAATATAAACTAGTCATCTGAAACAATATAAACTAGTCATCTGGAAACAATATACACTAGTCATCTCAAACTATATACACTGGTCATCTATTTCAACCCACACTAACAATGTAAAGAAGGACGGAGGTTATTTAAAGCTTCTAGTAATAACAATGTAAAGAAGGACGGAGGTTATTTAAAGCTTCTAGTAATAACAATGTAAAGAAGGACGGAGGTTATTTAAAGCTTCTAGTAATAACAATGTAAAGAAGGACGGAGGTTATTTAAAGCTTCTAGTAATAACAATGTAAAGAAGGACGGAGGTTATTTAAAGCTTCTAGTAATAACAATGTAAAGAAGGACGGAGGTTATTTAAAGCTTCTAGTAATAACAATGTAAAGAAGGACGGAGGTTATTTAAAGCTTCTAGTAATAACAATGTAAAGAAGGACGGAGGTTATTTAAAGCTTCTAGTAATAACAATGTAAAGAAGGACGGAGGTTATTTAAAGCTTCTAGTAATAACAATGTAAAGAAGGACGGAGGTTATTTAAAGCTTCTAGTAATAACAATGTAAAGAAGGACGGAGGTTATTTAAAGCTTCTAGTAATAACAATGTAAAGAAGGACGGAGGTTATTTAAAGCTTCTAGTAATAACAATGTAAAGAAGGACGGAGGTTATTTAAAGCTTCTAGTAATAACAATGTAAAGAAGGACGGAGGTTATTTAAAGCTTCTAGTAATAACAATGTAAAGAAGGACGGAGGTTATTTAAAGCTTCTAGTAATAACAATGTAAAGAAGGACGGAGGTTATTTAAAGCTTCTAGTAATAACAATGTAAAGACGGAGGACGGAGGTTATTTAAAGCTTCTAGTAATAACAATGTAAAGAAGGACGGAGGTTATTTAAAGCTTCTAGTAATAACAATGTAAAGAAGGACGGAGGTTATTTAAAGCTTCTAGTAATAACAATGTAAAGAAGGACGGAGGTTATTTAAAGCTTCTAGTAATAACAATGTAAAGAAGGACGGAGGTTATTTAAAGCTTCTAGTAATAACAATGTAAAGAAGGACGGAGGTTATTTAAAGCTTCTAGTAATAACAATGTAAAGAAGGACGGAGGTTATTTAAAGCTTCTAGTAATAACAATGTAAAGAAGGACGGAGGTTATTTAAAGCTTCTAGTAATAACAATGTAATAACAAAAGAAGGACGGAGGTTATTTAAAGCTTCTAGTAATAACAATGTAAAGAAGGACGGAGGTTATTTAAAGCTTCTAGTAATAACAATGTAAAGAAGGACGGAGGTTATTTAAAGCTTCTAGTAATAACAATGTAAAGAAGGACGGAGGTTATTTAAAGCTTCTAGTAATAACAATGTAAAGAAGGACGGAGGTTATTTAAAGCTTCTAGTAGTAATAACAATAACAAGCTTCTGTAATAACAATGTAAAGAAGGACGGAGGTTATTTAAAGCTTCTAGTAATAACAATGTAAAGAAGGACGGAGGTTATTTAAAGCTTCTAGTAATAACAATGTAAAGAAGGACGGAGGTTATTTAAAGCTTCTAGTAATAACAATGTAAAGAAGGACGGAGGTTATTTAAGCTTCTAGTAATAACAATGTAAAAGAAGGACGGAGGTTATTTAAAGCTTCTAGTAATAACAATGTAAAGAAGGACGGAGGTTATTTAAAGCTTCTAGTAATAACAATGTAAAGAAGGACGGAGGTTATTTAAAGCTTCTAGTAATAACAATGTAAAGAAGGACGGAGGTTATTTAAAGCTTCTAGTAATAACAATGTAAAGAAGGACGGAGGTTATTTAAAGCTTCTAGTAATAACAATGTAAAGAAGGACGGAGGTTATTTAAAGCTTCTAGTAATAACAATGTAAAGAAGGACGGAGGTTATTTAAAGCTTCTAGTAATAACAATGTAAAGAAGGACGGAGGTTATTTAAAGCTTCTAGTAATAACAATGTAAAGAAGGACGGAGGTTATTTAAAGCTTCTAGTAATAACAATGTAAAGAAGGACGGAGGTTATTTAAAGCTTCTAGTAATAACAATGTAAAGAAGGACGGAGGTTATTTAAAGCTTCTAGTAATAACAATGTAAAGAAGGACGGAGGTTATTTAAAGCTTCTTCTAGTAATAACAATGTAAAGAAGGACGGAGGTTATTTAAAGCTTCTAGTAATAACAATGTAAAGAAGGACGGAGGTTATTTAAAGCTTCTAGTAATAACAATGTAAAGAAGGACGGAGGTTATTTAAAGCTTCTAGTAATAACAATGTAAAGAAGGACGGAGGTTATTTAAAGCTTCTAGTAATAACAATGTAAAGAAGGACGGAGGTTATTTAAAGCTTCTAGTAATAACAATGTAAAGAAGGACGGAGGTTATTTAAAGCTTCTAGTAATAACAATGTAAAGAAGGACGGAGGTTATTTAAAGCTTCTAGTAATAACAATGTAAAGAAGGACGGAGGTTATTTAAAGCTTCTAGTAATAACAATGTAAAGAAGGACGGAGGTTATTTAAAGCGGAGGTTATTTCTAGTAGTAATAACAATGTAAAGAAGGACGGAGGTTATTTAAAGCTTCTAGTAATAACAATGTAAAGAAGGACGGAGGTTATTTAAAGCTTCTAGTAATAACAATGTAAAGAAGGACGGAGGTTATTTAAAGCTTCTAGTAATAACAATGTTATTTAAAGCTTCTAGTAATAACAATGTAAAGAAGGACGGAGGTTATTTAAAAAGCGGAGGTTATTTTCTAGTAATAACAATGTAAAGAAGGACGGAGGTTATTTAAAGCTTCTAGTAATAACAATGTAAAGAAGGACGGAGGTTATTTAAAGCTTCTAGTAATAACAATGTAAAGAAGGACGGAGGTTATTTAAAGCTTCTAGTAATAACAATGTAAAGAAGGACGGAGGTTATTTAAAGCTTCTAGTAATAACAATGTAAAGAAGGACGGAGGTTATTTAAAGCTTCTAGTAATAACAATGTAAAGAAGGACGGAGGTTATTTAAAGCTTCTAGTAATAACAATGTAAAGAAGGACGGAGGTTATTTAAAGCTTCTAGTAATAACAATGTAAAGAAGGACGGAGGTTATTTAAAGCTTCTAGTAATAACAATGTAAAGAAGGACGGAGGTTATTTAAAGCTTCTAGTAATAACAATGTAAAGAAGGACGGAGGTTATTTAAAGCTTCTAGTAATAACAATGTAAAGAAGGACGGAGGTTATTTAAAGCTTCTAGTAATAACAATGTAAAGAAGGACGGAGGTTATTTAAAGCTTCTAGTAATAACAATAAAAAGAAGGACGGAGGTTATTTAAAGCTTCTAGTAATAACAATGTAAAGAAGGACGGAGGTTATTTAAAGCTTCTAGTAATAACAATGTAAAGAAGGACGGAGGTTATTTAAAGCTTCTAGTAATAACAATGTAAAGAAGGACGGAGGTTATTTAAAGCTTCTAGTAATAACAATGTAAAGAAGGACGGAGGTTATTTAAAGCTTCTAGTAATAACAATGTAAAGAAGGACGGAGGTTATTTAAAGCTTCTAGTAATAACAATGTAAAGAAGGACGGAGGTTATTTAAAGCTTCTAGTAATAACAATGTAAAGAAGGACGGAGGTTATTTAAAGCTTCTAGTAATAACAATGTAAAGAAGGACGGAGGTTATTTAAAGCTTCTAGTAATAACAATGTAAAGAAGGACGGAGGTTATTTAAAGCTTCTAGTAATAACAATGTAAAGAAGGACGGAGGTTATTTAAAGCTTCTAGTAATAACAATGTAAAGAAGGACGGAGGTTATTTAAAGCTTCTAGTAATAACAATGTAAAGAAGGACGGAGGTTATTTAAAGCTTCTAGTAATAACAATGTAAAGAAGGACGGAGGTTATTTAAAGCTTCTAGTAATAACAATGTAAAGAAGGACGGAGGTTATTTAAAGCTTCTAGTAATAACAATGTAAAGAAGGACGGAGGTTATTTAAAGCTTCTAGTAATAACAATGTAAAGAAAGGGAGGTTATTTAAAGCTTCTAGTAATAACAATGTAAAGAAGGACGGAGGTTATTTAAAGCTTCTAGTAATAACAATGTAAAGAAGGACGGAGGTTATTTAAAGCTTCTAGTAATAACAATGTAAAGAAGGACGGAGGTTATTTAAAGCTTCTAGTAATAACAATGTAAAGAAGGACGGAGGTTATTTAAAGCTTCTAGTAATAACAATGTAAAGAAGGACGGAGGTTATTTAAAGCTTCTAGTAATAACAATGTAAAGAAGGACGGAGGTTATTTAAAGCTTCTAGTAATAACAATGTAAAGAAGGACGGAGGTTATTTAAAGCTTCTAGTAATAACAATGTAAAGAAGGACGGAGGTTATTTAAAGCTTCTAGTAATAACAATGTAAAGAAGGACGGAGGTTATTTAAAGCTTCTAGTAATAACAATGTAAAGAAGGACGGAGGTTATTTAAAGCTTCTAGTAATAACAATGTAAAGAAGGACGGAGGTTATTTAAAGCTTCTAGTAATAACAATGTAAAGAAGGACGGAGGTTATTTAAAGCTTCTAGTAATAACAATGTAAAGAAGGACGGAGGTTATTTAAAGCTTCTTCTAGTAATAACAATGTAAAGAAGGACGGAGGTTATTTAAAGCTTCTAGTAATAACAATGTAAAGAAGGACGGAGGTTATTTAAAGCTTCTAGTAATAACAATGTAAAGAAGGACGGAGGTTATTTAAAGCTTCTAGTAATAACAATGTAAAGAAGGACGGAGGTTATTTAAAGCTTCTAGTAATAACAATGTAAAGAAGGACGGAGGTTATTTAAAGCTTCTAGTAATAACAATGTAAAGAAGGACGGAGGTTATTTAAAGCTTCTAGTAATAACAATGTAAAGAAGGACGGAGGTTATTTAAAGCTTCTAGTAATAACAAACAATGTAAAGAAGGACGGAGGTTATTTAAAGCTTCTAGTAATAACAATGTAAAGAAGGACGGAGGTTATTTAAAGCTTCTAGTAATAACAATGTAAAGAAGGACGGAGGTTATTTAAAGCTTCTAGTAATAACAATGTAAAGAAGGACGGAGGTTATTTAAAGCTTCTAGTAATAACAATGTAAAGAAGGACGGAGGTTATTTAAAGCTTCTAGTAATAACAATGTAAAGAAGGACGGAGGTTATTTAAAGCTTCTAGTAATAACAATGTAAAGAAGGACGGAGGTTATTTAAAGCTTCTAGTCTAGTAATAACAATGTAAAAGAAGGACGGAGGTTATTTAAAGCTTCTAGTAATAACAATGTAAAGAAGGACGGAGGTTATTTAAAGCTTCTAGTAATAACAATGTAAAGAAGGACGGAGGTTATTTAAAGCTTCTAGTAATAACAATGTAAAGAAGGACGGAGGTTATTTAAAGGTTATTTAAAGCTTCTAGTAATAACAATAAAAAGAAGGACGGAGGTTATTTAAAGCTTCTAGTAATAACAATGTAAAGAAGGACGGAGGTTATTTAAAGCTTCTAGTAATAACAATGTAAAGAAGGACGGAGGTTATTTAAAGCTTCTAGTAATAACAATGTAAAGAAGGACGGAGGTTATTTAAAGCTTCTAGTAATAACAATGTAAAGAAGGACGGAGGTTATTTAAAGCTTCTAGTAATAACAATGTAAAGAAGGACGGAGGTTATTTAAAGCTTCTAGTAATAACAATGTAAAGAAGGACGGAGGTTATTTAAAGCTTCTAGTAATAACAATGTAAAGAAGGACGGAGGTTATTTAAAGCTTCTAGTAATAACAATGTAAAGAAGGACGGAGGTTATTTAAAGCTTCTAGTAATAACAATGTAAAGAAGGACGGAGGTTATTTAAAGCTTTTAGTAATAACAATGTAAAGAAGGACGGAGGTTATTTAAAGCTTCTAGTAATAACAATGTAAAGAAACGGAGGTTATTTAAAGCTTCTAGTAATAACAATGTAAAGAAGGACGGAGGTTATTTAAAGCTTCTAGTAATAACAATGTAAAGAAGGACGGAGGTTATTTAAAGCTTCTAGTAATAACAATGTAACAATGTAATAACAAGGACGGAGGTTATTTAAAGCTTCTAGTAATAACAATGTAAAGAAGGACGGAGGTTATTTAAAGCTTCTAGTAATAACAATGTAAAGAAGTAAAGAAGGACGGAGGTTATTTAAAGCTTCTAGTAATAACAATGTAAAGAAGGACGGAGGTTATTTAAAGCTTCTAGTAATAACAATGTAAAGAAGGACGGGAGGTTATTTAAAACAATGTCTAGTAATAACAATGTAAAGAAGGACGGAGGTTATTTAAAGCTTCTAGTAATAACAATGTAAAGAAGGACGGAGGTTATTTAAAGCTTCTAGTAATAACAATGTAAAGAAGGACGGAGGTTATTTAAAGCTTCTAGTAATAACAATGTAAAGAAGGACGGAGGTTATTTAAAGCTTCTAGTAATAACAATGTAAAGAAGGACGGAGGTTATTTAAAGCTTCTAGTAATAACAATGTAAAGAAGGACGGAGGTTATTTAAAGCTTCTAGTAATAACAATGTAAAGAAGGACGGAGGTTATTTAAAGCTTCTAGTAATAACAATGTAAAGAAGGACGGAGGTTATTTAAAGCTTCTAGTAATAACTAAAGAAGTAGGTTATTTAAACAATGTAAAGAAGGACGGAGGTTATTTAAAGCTTCTAGTAATAACAATGTAAAGAAGGACGGAGGTTATTTAAAGCTTCTAGTAATAACAATGTAAAGAAGGACGGAGGTTATTTAAAGCTTCTAGTAATAACAATGTAAAGAAGGACGGAGGTTATTTAAAGCTTCTAGTAATAACAATGTAAAGAAGGACGGAGGTTATTTAAAGCTTCTAGTAATCTAGTAATAACAATGTAAAGAAACAATGTAATAACAAAAGAAGGACGGAGGTTATTTAAAGCTTCTAGTAATAACAATGTAAAGAAGGACGGAGGTTATTTAAAGCTTCTAGTAATAACAATGTAAAGAAGGACGGAGGTTATTTAAAGCTTCTAGTAATAACAATGTAAAGAAGGACGGAGGTTATTTAAAGCTTCTAGTAATAACAATGTAAAGAAGGACGGAGGTTATTTAAAGCTTCTAGTAATAACAATGTAAAGAAGGACGGAGGTTATTTAAAGCTTCTAGTAATAACAATGTAAAGAAGGACGGAGGTTATTTAAAGCTTCTAGTAATAACAATGTAAAGAAGGACGGAGGTTATTTAAAGCTTCTAGTAATAACAATGTAAAGAAGGACGGAGGTTATTTAAAGCTTCTAGTAATAACAATGTAAAGAAGGACGGAGGTTATTTAAAGCTTCTAGTAATAACAATGTAAAGAAGGACGGAGGTTATTTAAAGCTTCTAGTAATAACAATGTAAAGAAGGACGGAGGTTATTTAAAGCTTCTAGTAATAACAATGTAAAGAAGGACGGAGGTTATTTAAAGCTTCTAGTAATAACAATGTAAAGAAGGACGGAGGTTATTTAAAGCTTCTAGTAATAACAATGTAAAGAAGGACGGAGGTTATTTAAAGCTTCTAGTAATAACAATGTAAAGAAGGACGGAGGTTATTTAAAGCTTCTAGTAATAACAATGTAAAGAAGGACAGCTTCTAGTAATAACAATAAAGAAGGACGGAGGTTATTTAAAGCTTCTAGTAATAACAAACAAGTAATAACAATGTAAAGAAGGACGGAGGTTAATTAAAGACGGAGGTTATCTAGCTTCTAGTAATAACAATGTAAAGAAGGACGGAGGTTATTTAAAGCTTCTAGTAATAACAATGTAAAAAAGAAGGACGGAGGTTATTTAAAGCTTCTAGTAATAACAATGTAAAGAAGGACGGAGGTTATTTAAAGCTTCTAGTAATAACAATGTAAAGAAGGACGGAGGTTATTTAAAGCTTCTAGTAATAACAATGTAAAGAAGGACGGAGGTTATTTAAAGCTTCTAGTAATAACAATGTAAAGAAGGACGGAGGTTATTTAAAGCTTCTAGTAATCTAGTTATTTAACAATAATAACAAAAGAAGGACGGAGGTTATTTAAAGCTTCTAGTAATAACAATGTAAAGAAGGACGGAGGTTATTTAAAGCTTCTAGTAATAACAATGTAAAGAAGGACGGAGGTTATTTAAAGCTTCTAGTAATAACAATGTAAAGAAGGACGGAGGGCTTCTAGTTATAACAATTTAAGAAGGATGAAGGTTATTTAAAGCTTTTGGTAATAACAATGTAAAGAAGGACGGAGGTTATTTAAAGCTTCTAGTAATAACAATGTAAAGAAGGACGGAGGTTATTTAAAGCTTCTAGTAATAACAATGTAAAGAAGGACGGAGGTTATTTAAAGCTTCTAGTAATAACAATGTAAAGAAGGACGGAGGTTATTTAAAGCTTCTAGTAATAACAATGTAAAAGAAGGACGGAGGTTATTTAAAGCTTCTAGTAATAACAATGTAAAGAAGGACGGAGGTTATTTAAAGCTTCTAGTAATAACAATGTAAAGAAGGACGGAGGTTATTTAAAGCTTCTAGTAATAACAATGTAAAGAAGGACGGAGGTTATTTAAAGCTTCTAGTAATAACAATGTAAAGAAGGACGGAGGTTATTTAAAGCTTCTAGTAATAACAATGTAAGAAAAGAAGGACGGAGGTTATTTAAAGCTTCTAGTAATAACAATGTAAAGAAGGACGGAGGTTATTTAAAGCTTCTAGTAATAACAATGTAAAGAAGGACGGAGGTTATTTAAAGCTTCTAGTAATAACAATGTAAAGAAGGACGGAGGTTATTTAAAGCTTCTAGTAATAACAATGTAAAGAAGGACGGAGGTTATTTAAAGCTTCTAGTAATAACAATGTAAAGAAGGACGGAGGTTATTTAAAGCTTCTAGTAATAACAATAACAAGTAAAGAAGGACGGAGGTTATTTAAAGCTTCTAGTAATAACAATGTAAAGAAGGACGGAGGTTATTTAAAGCTTCTAGTAATAACAATGTAAAGAAGGACGGAGGTTATTTAAAGCTTCTAGTAATAACAATGTAAAGAAGGACGGAGGTTATTTAAAGCTTCTAGTAATAACAATGTAAAGAAGGACGGAGGTTATTTAAAGCTTCTAGTAATAACAATGTAAAGAAGGACGGAGGTTATTTAAAGCTTCTAGTAATAACAATGTAAAGAAGGACGGAGGTTATTTAAAGCTTCTAGTAATAACAATGTAAAGAAGGACGGAGGTTATTTAAAGCTTCTAGTAATAACAATAACAATGTGTAAAGAAGGACGGAGGTTATTTAAAGCTTCTAGTAATAACAATGTAAAGAAGGACGGAGGTTATTTAAAGTAATAACAATTCTAGTAATAACAATGTAAAGAAGGACGGAGGTTATTTAAAGCTTCTAGTAATAACAATGTAAAGAAGGACGGAGGTTATTTAAAGCTTCTAGTAATAACAATGTAAAGAAGGACGGAGGTTATTTAAAGCTTCTAGTAATAACAATTAAAGAAGGACGGAGGTTATTTTCTAGTAATAACAATGTAAAGAAGGACGGAGGTTATTTAAAGCTTCTAGTAATAACAATGTAAAGAAGGACGGAGGTTATTTAAAGCTTCTAGTAATAACAATGTAAAGAAGGACGGAGGTTATTTAAAGCTTCTAGTAATAACAATGTAAAGAAGGACGGAGGTTATTTAAAGCTTCTAGTAATAACAATGTAAAGAAGGACGGAGGTTATTTAAAGCTTCTAGTAATAACAATGTAAAGAAGGACGGAGGTTATTTAAAGCTTCTAGTAATAACAATGTAAAGAAGGACGGAGGTTATTTAAAGCTTCTAGTAATAACAATGTAAAGAAGGACGGAGGTTATTTAAAGCTTCTAGTAATAACAATGTAAAGAAGGACGGAGGTTATTTAAAGCTTCTAGTAATAACAATGTAAAGAAGGACGGAGGTTATTTAAAGCTTCTAGTAATAACAATGTAAAGAAGGACGGAGGTTATTTAAAGCTTCTAGTAATAACATGTAAAGAAGGACGGAGGTTATTTAAAGCTTCTAGTAATAACAATGTAAAGAAGGACGGAGGTTATTTAAAGCTTCTAGTAATAACAATGTAAAGAAGGACGGAGGTTATTTAAAGCTTCTAGTAATAACAATGTAAAGAAGGACGGAGGTTATTTAAAGCTTCTAGTAATAACAATGTAAAGAAGGACGGAGGTTATTTAAAGCTTCTAGTAATAACAATGTAAAGAAGGACGGAGGTTATTTAAAGCTTCTAGTAATAACAATGTAAAGAAGGACGGAGGTTATTTAAAGCTTCTAGTAATAACAATGTAAAGAAGGACGGAGGTTAGGTTATTTAAAGCTTCTAGTAATAACAATGTAAAGAAGGACGGAGGTTATTTAAAGCTTCTAGTAATAACAATAAAAAGAAGGACGGAGGTTATTTAAAGCTTCTAGTAATAACAATGTAAAGAAGGACGGAGGTTATTTAAAGCTTCTAGTAATAACAATGTAAAGAAGGACGGAGGTTATTTAAAGCTTCTAGTAATAACAATGTAAAGAAGGACGGAGGTTATTTAAAGCTTCTAGTAATAACAATGTAAAGAAGGACGGAGGTTATTTAAAGCTTCTAGTAATAACAATGTAAAGAAGGACGGAGGTTATTTAAAGCTTCTAGTAATAACAATGTAAAGAAGGACGGAGGTTATTTAAAGCTTCTAGTAATAACAATGTAAAGAAGGACGGAGGTTATTTAAAGCTTCTAGTAATAACAATGTAAAGAAGGACGGAGGTTATTTAAAGCTTCTAGTAATAACAATGTAAAGAAGGACGGAGGTTATTTAAAGCTTCTAGTAATAACAATGTAAAGAAGGACGGAGGTTATTTAAAGCTTCTAGTAATAACAATGTAAAGAAGGACGGAGGTTATTTAAAGCTTCTAGTAATAACAATGTAAAGAAGGACGGAGGTTATTTAAAAAGACGGAGGTTATTTAAAGATTCTAGTGATAACAACGTAAAGAAGGACGGAGGTTATTTAAAGGTTATTAGTAATAACAATGTAAAGAAGGACGGAGGTTATTTAAAGCTTCTAGTAATAACAATGTAAAGAAGGACGGAGGTTATTTAAAGCTTCTAGTAATAACAATGTAAAGAAGGACGGAGGTTATTTAAAGCTTCTAGTAATAACAATGTAAAGAAGGACGGAGGTTATTTAAAGCTTCTAGTAATAACAATAACAGCTTCTAGTAATAACAATGTAAAGAAGGACGGAGGTTATTTAAAGCTTCTAGTAATAACAATGTAAAGAAGGACGGAGGTTATTTAAAGCTTCTAGTAATAACAATGTAAAGAAGGACGGAGGTTATTTAAAGCTTCTAGTAATAACAATGTAAAGAAGGACGGAGGTTATTTAAAGCTTCTAGTAATAACAATGTAAAGAAGGACGGAGGTTATTTAAAGCTTCTAGTAATAACAATGTAAAGAAGGACGGAGGTTATTTAAAGCTTCTAGTAATAACAATGTAAAGAAGGACGGAGGTTATTTAAAGCTTCTAGTAATAACAATGTAAAGAAGGACGGAGGTTATTTAAAGCTTCTAGTAATAACAATGTAAAGAAGGACGGAGGTTATTTAAAGCTTCTAGTAATAACAATGTAAAGAAGGACGGAGGTTATTTAAAGCTTCTAGTAATAACAATGTAAAGAAGGACGGAGGTTATTTAAAGCTTCTAGTAATAACAATGTAAAGAAGGACGGAGGTTATTTAAAGCTTCTAGTAATAACAATGTAAAGAAGGACGGAGGTTATTTAAAGCTTCTAGTAATAACAATGTAAAGAAGGACGGAGGTTATTTATAACTTCTAGTAATAACAATGCAAAGAAGGACGGAGGTTATTCTAAAGCTTCTAGTAATAACAATGTAAAGAAGGACGGAGGTTATTTAAAGCTTCTAGTAATAACAATGTAAAGAAGGACGGAGGTTATTTAAAGCTTCTAGTAATAACAATGTAAAGAAGGACGGAGGTTATTTAAAGCTTCTAGTAATAACAATGTAAAGAAGGACGGAGGTTATTTAAAGCTTCTAGTAATAACAATGTAAAGAAGGACGGAGGTTATTTAAAGCTTCTAGTAATAACAATGTAAAGAAGGACGGAGGTTATTTAAAGCTTCTAGTAATAACAATGTAAAGAAGGACGGAGGTTATTTAAAGCTTCTAGTAATAACAATGTAAAGAAGGACGGAGGTTATTTAAAGCTTCTAGTAATAACAATGTAAAGAAGGACGGAGGTTATTTAAAGCTTCTAGTAATAACAATGTAAAGAAGGACGGAGGTTATTTAAAGCTTCTAGTAATAACAATGTAAAGAAGGACGGAGGTTATTTAAAGCTTCTAGTAATAACAATGTAAAGAAGGACGGAGGTTATTTAAAGCTTCTAGTAATAACAATGTAAAGAAGGACGGAGGTTATTTAAAGCTTCTAGTAATAATAAAGAAGGACGGAGGTTATTTAAATAGTAATAACAAAAGAAGGACGGAGGTTATTTAAAGCTTCTAGTAATAACAATGTAAAGAAGGACGGAGGTTATTTAAAGCTTCTAGTAATAACAATGTAAAGAAGGACGGAGGTTATTTAAAGCTTCTAGTAATAACAATGTAAAGAAGGACGGAGGTTATTTAAAGCTTCTAGTAATAACAATGTAAAGAAGGACGGAGGTTATTTAAAGCTTCTAGTAATAACAATGTAAAGAAGGTTATTTAAAGCTTCTAGTAATAACAATGTAAAGAAGGACGGAGGTTATTTAAAGCTTCTAGTAATAACAATGTAAAGAAGGACGGAGGTTATTTAAAGCTTCTAGTAATAACAATGTAAAGAAGGACGGAGGTTATTTAAAGCTTCTAGTAATAACAATGTAAAGAAGGACGGAGGTTATTTAAAGCTTCTAGTAATAACAATGTAAAGAAGGACGGAGGTTATTTAAAGCTTCTAGTAATAACAATGTAAAGAAGGACGGAGGTTATTTAAAGCTTCTAGTAATAACAATGTAAAGAAGGACGGAGGTTATTTAAAGCTTCTAGTAATAACAATGTAAAGAAGGACGGAGGTTATTTAAAGCTTCTAGTAATAACAATGTAAAGAAGGACGGAGGTTATTTAAAGCTTCTAGTAATAACAATGTAAAGAAGGACGGAGGTTATTTAAAGCTTCTAGTAATAACAATGTAAAGAAGGACGGAGGTTATTTAAAGCTTCTAGTAATAACAATGTAAAGAAGGACGGAGGTTATTTAAAGCTTCTAGTAATAACAATGTAAAGAAGGACGGAGGTTATTTAAAGCTTCTAGTAATAACAATAACGGAGGTTATTTAAAATGTAAAGAAGGACGGAGGTTATTTAAAGCTTCTAGTAATAACAATGTAACAAAAGAAGGACGGAGGTTATTTAAAGCTTCTAGTAATAACAATGTAAAGAAGGACGGAGGTTATTTAAAGCTTCTAGTAATCTAGTAATAACAATGTAAAAGAAGGACGGAGGTTATTTAAAGCTTCTAGTAATAACAATGTAAAGAAGGACGGAGGTTATTTAAAGCTTCTAGTAATAACAATGTAAAGAAAGGAGGTTATTTAAAGCTTCTAGTAATAACAATGTAAAGAAGGAGGTTATTTAAAGCTTCTAGTAATAACAATGTAAAGAAGGACGGAGGTTATTTAAAGCTTCTAGTAATAACAATGTAAAGAAGGACGGAGGTTATTTAAAGCTTCTAGTAATAACAATGTAAAGAAGGACGGAGGTTATTTAAAGCTTCTAGTAATAACAATGTAAAAGAAGGACGGAGGTTATTTAAAGCTTCTAGTAATAACAATGTAAAGAAGGACGGAGGTTATTTAAAGCTTCTAGTAATAACAATGTAAAGAAGGACGGAGGTTATTTAAAGCTTCTAATAACAATAACAATGTTATTTAAAAGAAGGACGGAGGTTATTTAAAGCTTCTAGTAATAACAATGTAAAGAAGGACGGAGGTTATTTAAAGCTTCTAGTAATAACAATGTAAAGAAGGACGGAGGTTATTTAAAGCTTCTAGTAATAACAATGTAAAGAAGGACGGAGGTTATTTAAAGCTTCTAGTAATAACAATGTAAAGAAGGACGGAGGTTATTTAAAGCTTCTAGTAATAACAATGTAAAGAAGGACGGAGGTTATTTAAAGCTTCTAGTAATAACAATGTAAAGAAGGACGGAGGTTATTTAAAGCTTCTAGTAATAACAATGTAAAGAAGGTCGGAGGTTAATTAAAGATTCTAGTGATAACAATGTAAAGATGGACGGATGTTATTTAAAGCTTCTAGTAATAACAATGTAAAGAAAAACGGAGGTTATTTAAAAGCTTCTAGTTATTTAACTAGTAATAAAATGTAAAGAAGGACGGAGGTTATTTAAAGCTTCTAGTAATAACAATGTAAAGAAGGACGGAGGTTATTTAAAGCTTCTAGTAATAACAATGTAAAGAAGGACGGAGGTTATTTAAAGCTTCTAGTAATAACAATGTAAAGAAGGACGGAGGTTATTTAAAGCTTCTAGTAATAACAATGTAAAGAAGGACGGAGGTTATTTAAAGCTTCTAGTAATAACAATGTAAAGAAGGACGGAGGTTATTTAAAGCTTCTAGTAATAACAATGTAAAGAAGGACGGAGGTTATTTAAAGCTTCTAGTAATAACAATGTAAAGAAGGACGGAGGTTATTTAAAGCTTCTAGTAATAACAATGTAAAGAAGGACGGAGGTTATTTAAAGCTTCTAGTAATAACAATGTAAAGAAGGACGGAGGTTATTTAAAGCTTCTAGTAATAACAATGTAAAGAAGGACGGAGGTTATTTAAAGCTTCTAGTAATAACAATGTAAAGAAGGACGGAGGTTATTTAAAGCTTCTAGTAATAACAATGTAAAGAAGGACGGAGGTTATTTAAAGCTTCTAGTAATAACAATGTAAAGAAGGACGGAGGTTATTTAAAGCTTCTAGTAATAACAATGTAAAGAAGGACGGAGGTTATTTAAAGCTTCTAGTAATAACAATGTAAAGAAGAAGGACGGAGGTTATTTATAATTTCTAGTAATAACAATGTAAAGAAGGACGGAGGTTATTTAAAGCTTCTAGTAATAACAATGTAAAGAAGGACGGAGGTTATTTAAAGCTTCTAGTAATAACAATGTAAAGAAGGACGGAGGTTATTTAAAGCTTCTAGTAATAACAATGTAAAGAAGGACGGAGGTTATTTAAAGCTTCTAGTAATAACAATGTAAAGAAGGACGGAGGTTATTTAAAGCTTCTAGTAATAACAATGTAAAGAAGGACGGAGGTTATTTAAAGCTTCTAGTAATAACTAGTAATAACAATGTAAAGAAGGACGGAGGTTATTTAAAGCTTCTAGTAATAACAATGTAAAGAAGGACGGAGGTTATTTAAAGCTTCTAGTAATAACAATGTAAAGAAGGACGGAGGTTATTTAAAGCTTCTAGTAATAACAATGTAAAGAAGGACGGAGGTTATTTAAAGCTTCTAGTAATAACAATGTAAAGAAGGACGGAGGTTATTTAAAGCTTCTAGTAATAACAATGTAAAGAAGGACGGAGGTTAGCTTCTAGTAATAACAATGTAAAGAAGGACGGAGGTTATTTAAAGCTTCTAGTAATAACAATGTAAAGAAGGACGGAGGTTATTTAAAGCTTCTAGTAATAACAATGTAAAGAAGGACGGAGGTTATTTAAAGCTTCTAGTAATAACAATGTAAAGAAGGACGGAGGTTATTTAAAGCTTCTAGTAATAACAATGTAAAGAAGGACGGAGGTTATTTAAAGCTTCTAGTAATAACAATGTAAAGAAGGACGGAGGTTATTTAAAGCTTCTAGTAATAACAATGTAAAGAAGGACGGAGGTTATTTAAAGCTTCTAGTAATAACAATGTAAAGAAGGACGGAGGTTATTTAAAGCTTCTAGTAATAACAATGTAAAGAAGGACGGATATTTAAAGCTTCTAGTAATAACAATGAAGGAAGGACGGAGGTTATTTAAAGCTTCTAGTCTAGTAATAACAATAGTAATAACAAAAGAAGGACGGAGGTTATTTAAAGCTTCTAGTAATAACAATGTAAAGAAGGACGGAGGTTATTTAAAGCTTCTAGTTATTTAAAGCTTCTAGTAATAACAATGTAAAGAAGGACGGAGGTTATTTAAAGCTTCTAGTAATAACAATGTAAAGAAGGACGGAGGTTATTTAAAGCTTCTAGTAATAACAATGTAAAGAAGGACGGAGGTTATTTAAAGCTTCTAGTAATAACAATGTAAAGAAGGACGGAGGTTATTTAAAGCTTCTAGTAATAACAATGTAAAGAAGGACGGAGGTTATTTAAAGCTTCTAGTAATAACAATGTAAAGAAGGACGGAGGTTATTTAAAGCTTCTAGTAATAACAATGTAAAGAAGGACGGAGGTTATTTAAAGCTTCTAGTAATAACAATGTAAAGAAGGACGGAGGCTTCTAGTAATAACAATGTAAAGAAGGACGGAGGTTATTTAAAGCTTCTAGTAATAACAATGTAAAGAAGGACGGAGGTTATTTAAAGCTTCTAGTAATAACAATGTAAAGAAGGACGGAGGTTATTTAAAGCTTCTAGTAATAACAATGTAAAGAAGGACGGAGGTTATTTAAAACTTCTAGTAATAACAATGTAAAGAAGGACGGAGGTTATTTAAAGCTTCTAGTAATAACAATGTAAAGAAGGACGGAGGTTATTTAAAGCTTCTAGTAATAACAATGTAAAGAAGGACGGAGGTTATTTAAAGCTTCTAGTAATAACAATGTAAAGAAGGACGGAGGTTATTTAAAGCTTCTAGTAATAACAATGTAAAGAAGGACGGAGGTTATTTAAAGCTTCTAGTAATAACAATGTAAAGAAATGTAAAACAATGTAAAGAAGGACGGTTATTTAAAGCTTCTAGTAATAACAATGTAAAGAAGGACGGAGGTTATTTAAAGCTTCTAGTAATAACAATGTAAAGAAGGACGGAGGTTATTTAAAGCTTCTAGTAATAACAATGTAAAGAAGGACGGAGGTTATTTAAAGCTTCTAGTAATAACAATGTAAAGAAGGACGGAGGTTATTTAAAGCTTCTAGTAATAACAATGTAAAGAAGGACGGAGGTTATTTAAAGCTTCTAGTAATAACAATGTAAAGAAGGACGGAGGTTATTTAAAGCTTCTAGTAATCTAGTAATAACAATGTAAAGAAGGACGGAGGTTATTTAAAGCTTCTAGTAATAACAATGTAAAGAAGGACGGAGGTTATTTAAAGCTTCTAGTAATAACAATGTAAAGAAGGACGGAGGTTATTTAAAGCTTCTAGTAATAACAATGTAAAGAAGGACGGAGGTTATTTAAAGCTTCTAGTAATAACAATGTAAAGAAGGACGGAGGTTATTTAAAGCTTCTAGTAATAACAATGTAAAGAAGGACGGAGGTTATTTAAAGCTTCTAGTAATAACAATGTAAAGAAGGACGGAGGTTATTTAAAGCTTCTAGTAATAACAATGTAAAGAAGGACGGAGGTTATTTAAAGCTTCTAGTAATAACAATGTAAAGAAGGACGGAGGTTATTTAAAGCTTCTAGTAATAACAATGTAAAGAAGGACGGAGGTTATTTAAAGCTTCTAGTAATAACAATGTAAAGAAGGACGGAGGTTATTTAAAGCTTCTAGTAATAACAATGTAAAGAAGGACGGAGGTTATTTAAAGCTTCTAGTAATAACAATGTAAAGAAGGACGGAGGTTATTTAAAGCTTCTAGTAATAACAATGTAAAGAAGGACGGAGGTTATTTAAAGCTTCTAGTAATAACAATGTAAAGAAGGACGGAGGTTATTTAAAGCTTCTAGTAATAACAATGTAAAGAAGGACGGAGGTTATTTAAAGCTTCTAGTAATAACAATGTAAAGAAGGACGGAGGTTATTTAAAGCTTCTAGTAATAACAATGTAAAGAAGGACGGAGGTTATTTAAAGCTTCTAGTAATCTAAAGCTTCTAGTAATAACAATGTAAAGAAGGACGGAGGTTATTTAAAGCTTCTAGTAATAACAATGTAAAGAAGGACGGAGGTTAATAACAATGTAAAGAAGGACGGAGGTTATTTAAAGCTTCTAGTAATAACAATGTAAAGAAGGACGGAGGTTATTTAAAGCTTCTAGTAATAACAATGTAAAGAAGGACGGAGGTTATTTAAAGCTTCTAGTAATAACAATGTAAAGAAGGACGGAGGTTATTTAAAGCTTCTAGTAATAACAATGTAAAGAAGGACGGAGGTTATTTAAAGCTTCTAGTAATAACAATGTAAAGAAGGACGGAGGTTATTTAAAGCTTCTAGTAATAACAATGTAAAGAAGGACGGAGGTTATTTAAAGCTTCTAGTAATAACAATGTAAAGAAGGACGGAGGTTATTTAAAGCTTCTAGTAATAACAATGTAAAGAAGGACGGAGGTTATTTAAAGCTTCTAGTAATAACAATGTAAAGAAGGACGGAGGTTATTTAAAGCTTCTAGTAATAACAATGTAAAGAAGGACGGAGGTTATTTAAAGCTTCTAGTAATAACAATGTAAAGAAGGACGGAGGTTATTTAAAGCTTCTAGTAATAACAATGTAAAGAAGGACGGAGGTTATTTAAAGCTTCTAGTAATAACAATGTAAAGAAGGACGGAGGTTATTTAAAGCTTCTAGTAATAACAATGTAAAGAAGGACGGAGGTTATTTAAAGCTTCTAGTAATAACAATGTAAAGAAGGACGGAGGTTATTTAAAGCTTCTAGTAATAACAATGTAAAGAAGGACGGAGGTTATTTAAAGCTTCTAGTAATAACAATGTAAAGAAGGACGGAGGTTATTTAAAGCTTCTAGTAATAACAATGTAAAGAAGGACGGAGGTTATTTAAAGCTTCTAGTAATAACAATGTAAAGAAGGACGGAGGTTATTTAAAGCTTCTAGTAATAACAATGTAAAGAAGGACGGAGGTTATTTAAAGCTTCTAGTAATAACAATGTAAAGAAGGACGGAGGTTATTTAAAGCTTCTAGTAATAACAATGTAAAGAAGGACGGAGGTTATTTAAAGCTTCTAGTAATAACAATGTAAAGAAGGACGGAGGTTATTTAAAGCTTCTAGTAATAACAATGTAAAGAAGGACGGAGGTTATTTAAAGCTTCTAGTAATAACAATGTAAAGAAGGACGGAGGTTATTTAAAGCTTCTAGTAATAACAATGTAAAGAAGGACGGAGGTTATTTAAAGCTTCTAGTAATAACAATGTAAAGAAGGACGGAGGTTATTTAAAGCTTCTAGTAATAACAATGTAAAGAAGGACGGAGGTTATTTAAAGCTTCTAGTAATAACAATAAAGAAGGACGGAGGTTATTTAAAGCTTCTAGTAATAACAAGTAAAAAGACGGAGGTTATTTAAAGCTTCTAGTAATAACAATGTAAAGAAGGACGGAGGTTATTTAAAGCTTCTAGTAATAACAATGTAAAGAAGGACGGAGGTTATTTAAAGCTTCTAGTAATAACAATGTAAAGAAGGACGGAGGGTTATAACAATTAAAGCTTCTAGTAATAACAATGTAAAGAAGGACGGAGGTTATTTAAAGCTTCTAGTAATAACAATGTAAAGAAGGACGGAGGTTATTTAAAGCTTCTAGTAATAACAATGTAAAGAAGGACGGAGGTTATTTAAAGCTTCTAGTAATAACAATGTAAAGAAGGACGGAGGTTATTTAAAGCTTCTAGTAATAACAATGTAAAGAAGGACGGAGGTTATTTAAAGCTTCTAGTAATAACAATGTAAAGAAGGACGGAGGTTATTTAAAGCTTCTAGTAATAACAATGTAAAGAAGGACGGAGGTTATTTAAAGCTTCTAGTAATAACAATGTAAAGAAGGACGGAGATTATTTAAAGCTTCTAGTAATAACAATGCAAAGAAGGACGGAGGTTCTTTATAATTTTTAGTAATAACAATGTAAAGAAGGACGGAGGTTATTTAAAGCTTCTAGTAATAACAATGTAAAGAAGGACGGAGGTTATTTAAAGCTTCTAGTAATAACAATGTAAAGAAGGACGGAGGTTATTTAAAGCTTCTAGTAATAACAATGTAAAGAAGGACGGAGGTTATTTAAAGCTTCTAGTAATAACAATGTAAAGAAGGACGGAGGTTATTTAAAGCTTCTAGTAATAACAATGTAAAGAAGGACGGAGGTTATTTAAAGCTTCTAGTAATAACAATGTAAAGAAAGAAGGACGGAGGTTATTTAAAGCGGAGGTTATTTCTAGTAATAACAATGTAAAGAAGGACGGAGGTTATTTAAAGCTTCTAGTAATAACAATGTAAAGAAGGACGGAGGTTATTTAAAGCTTCTAGTAATAACAATGTAAAGAAGGACGGAGGTTATTTAAAGCTTCTAGTAATAACAATGTAAAGAAGGACGGAGGTTATTTAAAGCTTCTAGTAATAACAATGTAAAGAAGGACGGAGGTTATTTAAAGCTTCTAGTAATAATGTAATAAAAGAAGGACGGAGGTTATTTAAAGCTTCTAGTAATAACAATGTAAAGAAGGACGGAGGTTATTTAAAGCTTCTAGTAATAACAATGTAAAGAAGGACGGAGGTTATTTAAAGCTTCTAGTAATAACAATGTAAAGAAGGACGGAGGTTATTTAAAGCTTCTAGTAATAACAATGTAAAGAAGGACGGAGGTTATTTAAAGCTTCTAGTAATAACAATGTAAAGAAGGACGGAGGTTATTTAAAGCTTCTAGTAATAACAATCTAGCTTCTAGTAATAACAATGTAAAGAAGGACGGAGGTTATTTAAAGCTTCTAGTAATAACAATGTAAAGAAGGACGGAGGTTATTTAAAGCTCTCTAGTAATAACAATGTAAAGAAGGACGGAGGTTATTTAAAGCTTCTAGTAATAACAATGTAAAGAAGGACGGAGGTTATTTAAAGCTTCTAGTAATAACAATGTAAAGAAGGACGGAGGTTATTTAAAGCTTCTAGTAATAACAATGTAAAGAAGGACGGAGGTTATTTAAAGCTTCTAGTAATAACAATGTAAAGAAGGACGGAGGTTATTTAAAGCTTCTAGTAATAACAATGTAAAGAAGGACGGAGGTTATTTAAAGCTTCTAGTAATAACAATGTAAAGAAGGACGGAGGTTATTTAAAGCTTCTAGTAATAACAATGTAAAGAAGGACGGAGGTTATTTAAAGCTTCTAGTAATAACAATGTAAAGAAGGACGGAGGTTATTTAAAGCTTCTAGTAATAACGGAGGTTATTTAAAGCTTCTGTAAAGAAGGACGGAGGTTATTTAAAGATTCTAGTGATAACAATGTAAAGAAGGACGGAGGTTATTTAAAGCTTCTAGTAATAACAATGTAAAGAAGGACGGAGGTTATTTAAAGCTTCTAGTAATAACAATGTAAAGAAGGACGGAGGTTATTTAAAGCTTCTAGTAATAACAATGTAAAGAAGGACGGAGGTTATTTAAAGCTTCTAGTAATAACAATGTAAAGAAGGACGGAGGTTATTTAAAGCTTCTAGTAATAACAATGTAAAGAAGGACGGAGGTTAGGTTATTTTAAAGCTTCTAGTAATAACAATGTAAAGAAGGACGGAGGTTATTTAAAGCTTCTAGTAATAACAATGTAAAGAAGGACGGAGGTTATTTAAAGCTTCTAGTAATAACAATGTAAAGAAGGACGGAGGTTATTTAAAGCTTCTAGTAATAACAATGTAAAGAAGGACGGAGGTTATTTAAAGCTTCTAGTAATAACAATGTAAAGAAGGACGGAGGTTATTTAAAGCTTCTAGTAATAACAATGTAAAGAAGGACGGAGGTTATTTAAAGCTTCTAGTAATAACAATGTAAAGAAGGACGGAGGTTATTTAAAGCTTCTAGTAATAACAATGTAAAGAAGGACGGAGGTTATTTAAAGCTTCTAGTAATAACAATGTAAAGAAGGACGGAGGTTATTTAAAGCTTCTAGTAATAACAATGTAAAGAAGGACGGAGGTTATTTAAAGCTTCTAGTAATAACAATGTAAAGAAGGACGGAGGTTATTTAAAGCTTCTAGTAATAACAATGTAAAGAAGGACGGAGGTTATTTAAAGCTTCTAGTAATAACAATGTAAAGAAGGACGGAGGTTATTTAAAGCTTCTAGTAATAACAATGTAAAGAAGGACGGAGGTTATTTAAAGCTTCTAGTAATAACAATGTAAAGAAGGACGGAGGTTATTTAAAGCTTCTAGTAATAACAATGTAAAGAAGGACGGAGGTTATTTAAAGCTTCTAGTAATAACAATGTAAAGAAGGACGGAGGTTATTTAAAGCTTCTAGTAATAACAATGTAAAGAAGGACGGAGGTTATTTAAAGCTTCTAGTAATAACAATGTAAAGAAGGACGGAGGTTATTTAAAGCTTCTAGTAATAACAATGTAAAGAAGGACGGAGGTTATTTAAAGCTTCTAGTAATAACAATGTAAAGAAGGACGGAGGTTATTTAAAGCTTCTAGTAATAACAATGTAAAGAAGGACGGAGGTTATTTAAAGCTTCTAGTAATAACAATGTAAAGAAGGACGGAGGTTATTTAAAGCTTCTAGTAATAACAATGTAAAGAAGGACGGAGGTTATTTAAAGCTTCTAGTAATAACAATGTAATAACAATGTAAAGAAGGACGGAGGTTATTTAAAGCTTCTAGTAATAACAATGTAAAGAAGGACGGAGGTTATTTAAAGCTTCTAGTAATAACAATAAAAAGAAGGACGGAGGTTATTTAAAGCTTCTAGTAATAACAATGTAAAGAAGGACGGAGGTTATTTAAAGCTTCTAGTAATAACAATGTAAAGAAGGACGGAGGTTATTTAAAGCTTCTAGTAATAACAATGTAAAGAAGGACGGAGGTTATTTAAAGCTTCTAGTAATAACAATGTAAAGAAGGACGGAGGTTATTTAAAGCTTCTAGTAATAACAATGTAAAGAAGGACGGAGGTTATTTAAAGCTTCTAGTAATAACAATGTAAAGAAGGACGGAGGTTATTTAAAGCTTCTAGTAATAACAATGTAAAGAAGGACGGAGGTTATTTAAAGCTTCTAGTAATAACAATGTAAAGAAGGACGGAGGTTATTTAAAGCTTCTAGTAATAACAATGTAAAGAAGGACGGAGGTTATTTAAAGCTTCTAGTAATAACAATGTAAAGAAGGACGGAGGTTATTTAAAGCTTCTAGTAATAACAATGTAAAGAAGGACGGAGGTTATTTAAAGCTTCTAGTAATAACAATGTAAAGAAGGACGGAGGTTATTTAAAGCTTCTAGTAATAACAATGTAAAGAAGGACGGAGGTTATTTAAAGCTTCTAGTAATAACAATGTAAAGAAGGACGGAGGTTATTTAAAGCTTCTAGTAATAACAATGTAAAGAAGGACGGAGGTTATTTAAAGCTTCTAGTAATAACAATGTAAAGAAGGACGGAGGTTATTTAAAGCTTCTAGTAATAACAATGTAAAGAAGGACGGAGGTTATTTAAAGCTTCTAGTAATAACAATGTAAAGAAGGACGGAGGTTATTTAAAGCTTCTAGTAATAACAATGTAAAGAAGGACGGAGGTTATTTAAAGCTTCTAGTAATAACAATGTAAAGAAGGACGGAGGTTATTTAAAGCTTCTAGTAATAACAATGCAAAGAAGGACGGAGGTTATTTATAATTTCTAGTAATAACAATGCAAAGAAGGACGGAGGTTCTTTAAAACTTCTAGTAATAACAAGAAGGACGGAGGTTATTTAAAGCTTCTAGTAATAACAATGTAAAGAAGGACGGAGGTTATTTAAAGCTTCTAGTAATAACAATGTAAAGAAGGACGGAGGTTATTTAAAGCTTCTAGTAATAACAATGTAAAGAAGGACGGAGGTTATTTAAAGCTTCTAGTAATAACAATGTAAAGAAGGACGGAGGTTATTTAAAGCTTCTAGTAATAACAATGTAAAGAAGGACGGAGGTTATTTAAAGCTTCTAGTAATAACAATGTAAAGAAGGACGGAGGTTATTTAAAGCTTCTAGTAATAACAATGTAAAGAAGGACGGAGGTTATTTAAAGCTTCTAGTAATAACAATGTAAAGAAGGACGGAGGTTATTTAAAGCTTCTAGTAATAACAATGTAAAGAAGGACGGAGGTTATTTAAAGCTTCTAGTAATAACAATGTAAAGAAGGACGGAGGTTATTTAAAGCTTCTAGTAATAACAATGTAAAGAAGGACGGAGGTTATTTAAAGCTTCTAGTAATAACAATGTAAAGAAGGACGGAGGTTATTTAAAGCTTCTAGTAATAACAATGCAAAAAAGGAAGGAGGTTATTTAAAGCTTCTAGTAATAACAATGTAAAGAAGGACGGAGGTTATTTAAAGCTTCTAGTAATAACAATGTAAAGAAGGACGGAGGTTATTTAAAGCTTCTAGTAATAACAATGTAAAGAAGGACGGAGGTTATTTAAAGCTTCTAGTAATAACAATGTAAAGAAGGACGGAGGTTATTTAAAGCTTCTAGTAATCTAGTAATAACAATGTAAAGAAGGACGGAGGTAAAGAAGGACGGAGGTTATTTAAAGCGGAGGTTATTTCTAGTAATAACAATGTAAAGAAGGACGGAGGTTATTTAAAGCTTCTAGTAATAACAATGTAAAGAAGGACGGAGGTTATTTAAAGCTTCTAGTAATAACAATGTAAAGAAGGACGGAGGTTATTTAAAGCTTCTAGTAATAACAATGTAAAGAAGGACGGAGGTTATTTAAAGCTTCTAGTAATAACAATGTAAAGAAGGACGGAGGTTAGAAGGTAATAACAATGGAGGTTATTTAAAGCTTCTAGTAATAACAATGTAAAGAAGGACGGAGGTTATTTAAAGCTTCTAGTAATAACAATGTAAAGAAGGACGGAGGTTATTTAAAGCTTCTAGTAATAACAATGTAAAGAAGGACGGAGGTTATTTAAAGCTTCTAGTAATAACAATGTAAAGAAGGACGGAGGTTATTTAAAGCTTCTAGTAATAACAATGTAAAGAAGGACGGAGGTTATTTAAAGCTTCTAGTAATAACAATGTAAAGAAGGACGGAGGTTATTTAAAGCTTCTAGTAATAACAATGTTAAAGCTTCTAGTAATAACAATGTAAAGAAAAGGTTATTTAAAGCTTCTAGTAAAGGACGGAGGTTATTTAAAGCTTCTAGTAATAACAATGTAAAGAAGGACGGAGGTTATTTAAAGCTTCTAGTAATAACAATGTAAAGAAGGACGGAGGAGGTTATTTAAAGTTATTTTCTAGTAATAACAATGTAAAGAAGGACGGAGGTTATTTAAAGCTTCTAGTAATAACAATGTAAAGAAGGACGGAGGTTATTTAAAGCTTCTAGTAATAACAATGTAAAGAAGGACGGAGGTTATTTAAAGCTTCTAGTAATAACAATGTAAAGAAGGACGGAGGTTATTTAAAGCTTCTAGTAATAACAATGTAAAGAAGGACGGAGGTTATTTAAAGCTTCTAGTAATAACAATGTAAAGAAGGACGGAGGTTATTTAAAGCTTCTAGTAATAACAATAGTAATAACAATGAAGAAGGACGGAGGTTATTTAAATCTTCTAGTGATAACAATGCAAAGAAGGACGGAGGTTATTTAAAGCTTCTAGTAATAACAATGTAAAAGAAGGACGGAGGTTATTTAAAGCTTCTAGTAATAACAATGTAAAGAAGGACGGAGGTTATTTAAAGCTTCTAGTAATAACAATGTAAAGAAGGACGGAGGTTATTTAAAGCTTCTAGTAATAACAATGTAAAGAAGGACGGAGGTTATTTAAAGCTTCTAGTAATAACAATGTAAAGAAAAACGGAGGTTATTTAAAGCTTCTAGTAATAACAATGTAAAGAAGGACGGAGGTTATTTAAAGCTTCTAGTAATAACAATGTAAAGAAGGACGGAGGTTATTTAAAGCTTCTAGTAATAACAATGTAAAGAAGGACGGAGGTTATTTAATAACAATGTAAAGAAGGACGGAGGTTATTTAAAGCTTCTAGTAATAACAATGTAAAGAAGGACGGAGGTTATTTAAAGCTTCTAGTAATAACAATGTAAAGAAGAAGGACGGAGGTTATTTAAAGCTTCTAGTAATAACAATGTAAAGAAGGACGGAGGTTATTTAAAGCTTCTAGTAATAACAATGTAAAGAAGGACGGAGGTTATTTAATAACAATGTAAAGAAGGACGGAGTTATTTAAAGCTTCTAGTAATAACAATGTAAAGAAGGACGGAGGTTATTTAAAGCTTCTAGTAATAACAATGTAAAGAAGGACGGAGGTTATTTAAAGCTTCTAGTAATAACAAAGAAGGACGGAGGTTATTTAAAGCTTCTAGTAATAACAAGAAGGACGGAGGTTATTTAAAGCTTCTAGTAATAACAATGTAAAGAAGGACGGAGGTTATTTAAAGCTTCTAGTAATAACAATGTAAAGAAGGACGGAGGTTATTTAAAGCTTCTAGTAATAACAATGTAAAGAAGGACGGAGGTTATTTAAAGCTTCTAGTAATAACAATAACAATGTAACAAAAGAAGGACGGAGGTTATTTAAAGCTTCTAGTAATAACAATGTAAAGAAGGACGGAGGTTATTTAAAGCTTCTAGTAATAACAATGTAAAGAAGGACGGAGGTTATTTAAAGCTTCTAGTAATAACAATGTAAAGAAGGACGGAGGTTATTTAAAGCTTCTAGTAATAACAATGTAAAGAAGGACGGAGGTTATTTAAAGCTTCTAGTAATAACAATGTAAAGAAGGACGGAGGTTATTTAAAGCTTCTAGTAATAACAATGTAAAGAAGGACGGAGGTTATTTAAAGCTTCTAGTAATAACAATGTAAAGAAGGACGGAGGTTAAAGCTTCTAGTAATAACAATAAAGAAGGACGGAGGTTATTTAAAGCTTCTAGTAATAACAATGTAAAGAAGGACGGAGGTTATTTAAAGCTTCTAGTAATAACAATGTAAAGAAGGACGGAGGTTATTTAAAGCTTCTAGTAATAACAATGTAAAGAAGGACGGAGGTTATTTAAAGCTTCTAGTAATAACAATGTAAAGAAGGACGGAGGTTATTTAAAGCTTCTAGTAATAACAATGTAAAGAAGGACGGAGGTTATTTAAAGCTTCTAGTAATAACAATGTAAAGAAGGACGGAGGTTATTTAAAGCTTCTAGTAATAACAATGTAAAGAAGGACGGAGGTTATTTAAAGCTTCTAGTAATAACAATGTAAAGAAGGACGGAGGTTATTTAAAGCTTCTAGTAATAACAATGTAAAGAAGGACGGAGGTTATTTAAAGCTTCTAGTAATAACAATGTAAAGAAGGACGGAGGTTATTTAAAGCTTCTAGTAATAACAATGTAAAGAAGGAAGGAAGGACGGAGGTTATTTAAAGCTTCTAGTAATAACAATGTAAAGAAGGACGGAGGTTATTTAAAGCTTCTAGTAATAACAATGTAAAGAAGGACGGAGGTTATTTAAAGCTTCTAGTAATAACAATGTAAAGAAGGACGGAGGTTATTTAAAGCTTCTAGTAATAACAATGTAAAGAAGGACGGAGGTTATTTAAAGCTTCTAGTAATAACAATGTAAAGAAGGACGGAGGTTATTTAAAGCTTCTAGTAATAACAATGTAAAGAAGGACGGAGGTTATTTAAAGCTTCTAGTAATAACAATGTAAAGAAGGACGGAGGTTATTTAAAGCTTCTAGTAATAACAATGTAAAGAAGGACGGAGGTTATTTAAAGCTTCTAGTAATAACAATTAAAGAAGGACGGAGGTTATTTAAAGCTTCTAGTAATAACAATGTAAAGAAGGACGGAGGTTATTTAAAGCTTCTAGTAATAACAATGTAAAGAAGGACGGAGGTTATTTAAAGCTTCTAGTAATAACAATGTAAAGAAGGACGGAGGTTATTTAAAGCTTCTAGTAATAACAATGTAAAGAAGGACGGAGGTTATTTAAAGCTTCTAGTAATAACAATGTAAAGAAGGACGGAGGTTATTTAAAGCTTCTAGTAATAACAATGTAAAGAAGGACGGAGGTTATTTAAAGCTTCTAGTAATAACAATGTAAAGAAGGACGGAGGTTATTTAAAGCTTCTAGTAATAACAATGTAAAGAAGGACGGAGGTTATTTAAAGCTTCTAGTAATAACAATGTAAAGAAGGACGGAGGTTATTTAAAGCTTCTAGTAATAACAATGTAAAGAAGGACGGAGGTTATTTAAAGCTTCTAGTAATAACAATGTAAAGAAGGACGGAGGTTATTTAAAGCTTCTAGTAATAACAATGTAAAGAAGGACGGAGGTTATTTAAAGCTTCTAGTAATAACAATGTAAAGAAGGACGGAGGTTATTTAAAGCTTCTAGTAATAACAATGTAAAGAAGGACGGAGGTTATTTAAAGCTTCTAGTAATAACAATGTAAAGAAGGACGGAGGTTATTTAAAGCTTCTAGTAATAACAATGTAAAGAAGGACGGAGGTTATTTAAAGCTTCTAGTAATAACAATGTAAAGAAGGACGGAGGTTATTTAAAGCTTCTAGTAATAACAATGTAAAGAAGGACGGAGGTTATTTAAAGCTTCTAGTAATAACAATGTAAAGAAGGAAGTTATTTAAAGCTTCTAGTAATAACAATGTAAAGAAGGACGGAGGTTATTTAAAGCTTCTAGTAATAACAATGTAAAGAAGGACGGAGGTTATTTAAAGCTTCTAGTAATAACAATGTAAAGAAGGACGGAGGTTATTTAAAGCTTCTAGTAATAACAATGTAAAGAAGGACGGAGGTTATTTAAAGCTTCTAGTAATAACAATAAAAAGAAGGACGGAGGTTATTTAAAGCTTCTAGTAATAACAATGTAAAGAAGGACGGAGGTTATTTAAAGCTTCTAGTAATAACAATGTAAAGAAGGACGGAGGTTATTTAAAGCTTCTAGTAATAACAATGTAAAGAAGGACGGAGGAGGTTATTTAAAGCTTCTAGTAATAACAATGTAAAGAAGGACGGAGGTTATTTAAAGCTTCTAGTAATAACAATGTAAAGAAGGACGGAGGTTATTTAAAGCTTCTAGTAATAACAATGTAAAGAAGGACGGAGGTTATTTAAAGCTTCTAGTAATAATAATGTAAAGAAGGACGGAGGTTATTTAAAGCTTCTAGTAATAACAATGTAAAGAAGGACGGAGGTTATTTAAAGCTTCTAGTAATAACAATGTAAAGAAGGACGGAGGTTATTTAAAGCTTCTAGTAATAACAATGTAAAGAAGGACGGAGGTTATTTAAAAGTAAAGAAGGACGGAGGTTATTTAAAGCTTCTAGTAATAACAATGTAAAGAAGGACGGAGGTTATTTAAAGCTTCTAGTAATAACAATGTAAAGAAGGACGGAGGTTATTTAAAGCTTCTAGTAATAACAATGTAAAGAAGGACGGAGGTTATTTAAAGCTTCTAGTAATAACAATGTAAAGAAGGACAATGTAAAGAAGGACAGGATATTTAAAGCTTCTAGTAATAACAATGTAAAGAAGGACGGAGGTTATTTAAAGCTTCTAGTAATAACAAGGTAAAGAAGGACGGAGGTTATTTAAAGCTTCTAGTAATAACAATGTAAAGAAGGACGGAGGTTATTTAAAGCTTCTAGTAATAACAATGTAAAAGAAGGACGGAGGTTATTTAAAGCTTCTAGTAATAACAATGTAAAGAAGGACGGAGGTTATTTAAAGCTTCTAGTAATAACAATGTAAAGAAGGACGGAGGTTATTTAAAGCTTCTAGTAATAACAAGCTTCTGTAAAGAAGGACGGAGGTTATTTAAAGCTTCTAGTAATAACAATGTAAAGAAGGACGGAGGTTATTTAAAGCTTCTAGTAATAACAATGTAAAGAAGGACGGAGGTTATTTAAAGCTTCTAGTAATAACAATGTAAAGAAGGACGGAGGTTATTTAAAGCTTCTAGTAATAACAATGTAAAGAAGGACGGAGGTTATTTAAAGCTTCTAGTAATAACAATGTAAAGAAGGACGGAGGTTATTTAAAGCTTCTAGTAATAACAATGTAAAGAAGGACGGAGGTTATTTAAAGCTTCTAGTAATAACAATGTAAAGAAGGACGGAGGTTATTTAAAGCTTCTAGTAATAACAATGTAAAGAAGGACGGAGGTTATTTAAAGCTTCTAGTAATAACAATGTAAAGAAGGACGGAGGTTATTTAAAGCTTCTAGTAATAACAATGTAAAGAAGGACGGAGGTTATTTAAAGCTTCTAGTAATAACAATGTAAAGAAGGACGGAGGTTATTTAAAGCTTCTAGTAATAACAATGTAAAGAAGGACGGAGGTTATTTAAAGCTTCTAGTAATAACAATGTAAAGAAGGACGGAGGTTATTTAAAGCTTCTAGTAATAACAATGTAAAGAAGGACGGAGGTTATTTAAAGCTTCTAGTAATAACAATGTAAAGAAGGACGGAGGTTATTTAAAGCTTCTAGTAATAACAATGTAAAGAAAGACGGAGGTTATTTAAAGCTTCTAGTAATAACAATGTAAGGAAGGACGGAGGTTATTTAAAGCTTCTAGTAATAACAATGTAAAGAAGGACGGAGGTTATTTAAAGCTTCTAGTAATAACAATGTAAAGAAAAGTTATTTAAAAGGACGGAGGTTATTTAAAGCTTCTAGTAATAACAATGTAACAAAAGAAGGACGGAGGTTATTTAAAGCTTCTAGTAATAACAATGTAAAGAAGGACGGAGGTTATTTAAAGCTTCTAGTAATAACAATGTAAAGAAGGACGGAGGTTATTTAAAGCTTCTAGTAATAACAATGTAAAGAAGGACGGAGGTTATTTAAAGCTTCTAGTAATAACAATGTAAAGAAGGACGGAGGTTATTTAAAGCTTCTAGTAATAACAATAAAAAGAAGGACGGAGGTTATTTAAAGCTTCTAGTAATAACAATGTAAAGAAGGACGGAGGTTATTTAAAGCTTCTAGTAATAACAATGTAAAGAAGGACGGAGGTTATTTAAAGCTTCTAGTAATAACAATGTAAAGAAGGACGGAGGTTATTTAAAGCTTCTAGTAATAACAATGTAAAGAAGGACGGAGGTTATTTAAAGCTTCTAGTAATAACAATGTAAAGAAGGACGGAGGTTATTTAAAGCTTCTAGTAATAACAATGTAAAGAAGGACGGAGGTTATTTAAAGCTTCTAGTAATAACAATGTAAAGAAGGACGGAGGTTATTTAAAGCTTCTAGTAATAACAATGTAAAGAAGGAAGGACGGAGGTTATTTAAAGCTTCTAGTAATAACAATGTAAAGAAGGACGGAGGTTATTTAAAGCTTCTAGTAATAACAATGTAAAGAAGGACGGAGGTTATTTAAAGCTTCTAGTAATAACAATGTAAAGAAGGACGGAGGTTATTTAAAGCTTCTAGTAATAACAATGTAAAGAAGGACGGAGGTTATTTAAAGCTTCTAGTAATAACAATGTAAAGAAGGACGGAGGTTATTTAAAGCTTCTAGTAATAACAATGTAAAGAAGGACGGAGGTTATTTAAAGCTTCTAGTAATAACAATGTAAAGAAGGACGGAGGTTATTTAAAGCTTCTAGTAATAACAATGTAAAGAAGGACGGAGGTTATTTAAAGCTTCTAGTAATAACAATGTAAAGAAGGACGGAGGTTATTTAAAGCTTCTAGTAATAACAATGTAAAGAAGGACGGAGGTTATTTAAAGCTTCTAGTAATAACAATGTAAAGAAGGACGGAGGTTATTTAAAGCTTCTAGTAATAACAATGTAAAGAAGGACGGAGGTTATTTAAAGCTTCTAGTAATAACAATGTAAAGAAGGACGGAGGTTATTTAAAGCTTCTAGTAATAACAATGTAAAAGAAGGACGGAGGTTATTTAAAGCTTCTAGTAATAACAATGTAAAGAAGGACGGAGGTTATTTAAAGCTTCTAGTAATAACAATGTAAAGAAGGACGGAGGTTATTTAAAGCTTCTAGTAATAACAATGTAAAGAAGGACGGAGGTTATTTAAAGCTTCTAGTAATAACAATGTAAAGAAGGACGGAGGTTATTTAAAGCTTCTAGTAATAACAATGTAAAGAAGGACGGAGGTTATTTAAAGCTTCTAGTAATAACAATGTAAAGAAGGACGGAGGTTATTTAAAGCTTCTAGTAATAACAATGTAAAGAAGGACGGAGGTTATTTAAAGCTTCTAGTAATAACAATGTAAAGAAGGACGGAGGTTATTTAAAGCTTCTAGTAATAACAATGTAAAGAAGGACGGAGGTTATTTAAAGCTTCTAGTAATAACAATGTAAAGAAGGAGGAGGTTATTTAAAGCTTCTAGTAATAACAATGTAAAGAAGGACGGAGGTTATTTAAAGCTTCTAGTAATAACAATGTAAAGAAGGACGGAGGTTATTTAAAGCTTCTAGTAATAACAATGTAAAGAAGGACGGAGGTTATTTAAAGCTTCTAGCTTCTAATAACAATGTAAAGAAGGACGGAGGTTATTTAAAGCTTCTAGTAATAACAATGTAAAGAAGGACGGAGGTCTAGTAATTGTAAAGAAGGACGGAGGTTATTTAAAGCTTCTAGTAATAACAATGTAAAGAAGGACGGAGGTTATTTAAAGCTTCTAGTAATAACAATGTAAAGAAGGACGGAGGTTATTTAAAGCTTCTAGTAATAACAATGTAAAGAAGGACGGAGGTTATTTAAAGCTTCTAGTAATAACAATGTAAAGAAGGACGGAGGTTATTTAAAGCTTCTAGTAATAACAATGTAAAGAAGGACGGAGGTTATTTAAAGCTTCTAGTAATAACAATGTAAAGAAGGACGGAGGTTAAAGAAGGACGGAGGAGGTTATTTAAAGCTTCTAGTAATAACAATGTAAAGAAGGACGGAGGTTATTTAAAGCTTCTAGTAATAACAATGTAAAGAAGGACGGAGGTTATTTAAAGCTTCTAGTAATAACAATGTAAAGAAGGACGGAGGTTATTTAAAGCTTCTAGTAATAACAATAAAGAAGGACGGAGGTTATTTAAAGCTTCTAGTAATAACAATGTAAAGAAGGACGGAGGTTATTTAAAGCTTCTAGTAATAACAATGTAAAGAAGGACGGAGGTTATTTAAAGCTTCTAGTAATAACAATGTAAAGAAGGACGGAGGTTATTTAAAGCGGAGGTTATTTCTAGTAATAACAATGCAAAGAAGGACGGAGGTTATTTAAAGCTTCTAGTAATAACAATGTAAAGAAGGACGGAGGTTATTTAAAGCTTCTAGTAATAACAATGTAAAGAAGGACGGAGGTTATTTAAAGCTTCTAGTAATAACAATGTAAAGAAGGACGGAGGTTATTTAAAGCTTCTAGTAATAACAATGTAAAGAAGGACGGAGGTTATTTAAAGCTTCTAGTAATAACAATGTAAAGAAGGACGGAGGTTATTTAAAGCTTCTAGTAATAACAATGTAATAACAAGAAGGACGGAGGTTATTTAAAGCTTCTAGTAATAACAATGTAAAGAAGGACGGAGGTTATTTAAAGCTTCTAGTAATAACAATGTAAAGAAGGACGGAGGTTATTTAAAGCTTCTAGTAATAACAATGTAAAGAAGGACGGAGGTTATTTAAAGCTTCTAGTAATAACAATGTAAAGAAGGACGGAGGTTATTTAAAGCTTCTAGTAATAACAATGTAACAATGTAAAAAGAAGGACGGAGGTTATTTAAAGCTTCTAGTAATAACAATGTAAAGAAGGACGGAGGTTATTTAAAGCTTCTAGTAATAACAATGTAAAGAAGGACGGAGGTTATTTAAAGCTTCTTCTAGTAATAACAATGTAAAGAAGGACGGAGGTTATTTAAAGCTTCTAGTAATAACAATGTAAAGAAGGACGGAGGTTATTTAAAGCTTCTAGTAATAACAATGTAAAGAAGGACGGAGGTTATTTAAAGCTTCTAGTAATAACAATGTAAAGAAGGACGGAGGTTATTTAAAGCTTCTAGTAATAACAATGTAAAGAAGGACGGAGGTTATTTAAAGCTTCTAGTAATAACAATGTAAAGAAGGACGGAGGTTATTTAAAGCTTCTAGTAATAACAATGTAAAGAAGGACGGAGGTTATTTAAAGCTTCTAGTAATAACAATGTAAAGAAGGACGGAGGTTATTTAAAGCTTCTAGTAATAACAATGTAAAGAAAAGAAGGACGGAGGTTATTTAAAGCTTCTAGTTCTAGTATTTAACTAGTAATAACAATGTAAAGAAGGACGGAGGTTATTTAAAGCTTCTAGTAATAACAATGTAAAAAGAAGGACGGAGGTTATTTAAAGCTTCTAGTAATAACAATGTAAAGAAGGACGGAGGTTATTTAAAGCTTCTAGTAATAACAATGTAAAGAAGGACGGAGGTTATTTAAAGCTTCTAGTAATAACAATGTAAAGAAGGACGGAGGTTATTTAAAGCTTCTAGTAATAACAATGTAAAGAAGGACGGAGGTTATTTAAAGCTTCTAGTAATAACAATGTTATTTAAAGCTTCTAGTAATAACAAGAAGGACGGAGGTTATTTAAAGCTTCTAGTAATAATAACAAGCTTCTAGTAATAACAAAAGAAGGACGGAGGTTATTTAAAGCTTCTAGTAATAACAATGTAAAGAAGGACGGAGGTTATTTAAAGCTTCTAGTAATAACAATGTAAAGAAGGACGGAGGTTATTTAAAGCTTCTAGTAATAACAATGTAAAGAAGGACGGAGGTTATTTAAAGCTTCTAGTAATAACAATGTAAAGAAGGACGGAGGTTATTTAAAGCTTCTAGTAATAACAATGTAAAGAAGGACGGAGGTTATTTAAAGCTTCTAGTAATAACAATGTAACAAGAAGGACGGAGGTTATTTAAAGCTTCTAGTAATAACAATGTAAAGAAGGACGGAGGTTATTTAAAGCTTCTAGTAATAACAATGTAAAGAAGGACGGAGGTTATTTAAAGCTTCTAGTAATAACAATGTAAAGAAGGACGGAGGTTATTTAAAGCTTCTAGTAATAACAATGTAAAGAAGGACGGAGGTTATTTAAAGCTTCTAGTAATAACAATGTAAAGAAGGACGGAGGTTATTTAAAGCTTCTAGTAATAACAATGTAAAGAAGGACGGAGGTTATTTAAAGCTTCTAGTAATAACAATGTAAAGAAGGACGGAGGTTATTTAAAGCTTCTAGTAATAAAGAAGGACGGAGGTTATTTAAAGCTTCTAGTAATAACAATGTAAAGAAGGACGGAGGTTATTTAAAGCTTCTAGTAATAACAATGTAAAGAAGGACGGAGGTTATTTAAAGCTTCTAGTAATAACAATGTAAAGAAGGACGGAGGTTATTTAAAGCTTCTAGTAATAACAATGTAAAGAAGGACGGAGGTTATTTAAAGCTTCTAGTAATAACAATGTAAAGAAGGACGGAGGTTATTTAAAGCTTCTAGTAATAACAATAACGGAGGTTATTTAAAGCTTCTAGTAATAACAAAAGAAGGACGGAGGTTATTTAAAGCTTCTAGTAATAACAATGTAAAGAAGGACGGAGGTTATTTAAAGCTTCTAGTAATAATAACAATGTAATAAAAGAAGGACGGAGGTTATTTAAAGCTTCTAGTAATAACAATGTAAAGAAGGACGGAGGTTATTTAAAGCTTCTAGTAATAACAATGTAAAGAAGGACGGAGGTTATTTAAAGCTTCTAGTAATAACAATGTAAAGAAGGACGGAGGTTATTTAAAGCTTCTAGTAATAACAATGTAAAGAAGGACGGAGGTTATTTAAAGCTTCTAGTAATAACGGAGGTTATTTAAAGCTTCTAGTAATAACAATGTAAAGAAGGACGGAGGTTATTTAAAGCTTCTAGTAATAACAATGTAAAGAAGGACGGAGGTTATTTAAAGCTTCTAGTAATAACAATGTAAAGAAGGACGGAGGTTATTTAAAGCTTCTAGTAATAACAATGTAAAGAAGGACGGAGGTTATTTAAAGCTTCTAGTAATAACAATGTAAAGAAGGACGGAGGTTATTTAAAGCTTCTAGTAATAACAATGTAAAGAAGGACGGAGGTTATTTAAAGCTTCTAGTAATAACAATGTAAAGAAGGACGGAGGTTATTTAAAGCTTCTAGTAATAACAATGTAAAGAAGGACGGAGGTTATTTAAAGCTTCTAGTAATAACAATGTAAAGAAGGACGGAGGTTATTTAAAGCTTCTAGTAATAACAATGTAAAGAAGGACGGAGGTTATTTAAAGCTTCTAGTAATAACAATGTAAAGAAGGACGGAGGTTATTTAAAGCTTCTAGTAATAACAATGTAAAGAAGGACGGAGGTTATTTAAAGCTTCTAGTAATAACAATGTAAAGAAGGACGGAGGTTATTTAAAGCTTCTAGTAATAACAATGTAAAGAAGGACGGAGGTTATTTAAAGCTTCTAGTAATAACAATGTAAAGAAGGACGGAGGTTATTTAAAGCTTCTAGTAATAACAATGTAAAGAAGGACGGAGGTTATTTAAAGCTTCTAGTAATAACAATGTAAAGAAGGACGGAGGTTATTTAAAGCTTCTAGTAATAACAATGTAAAGAAGGACGGAGGTTATTTAAAGCTTCTAGTAATAACAATGTAAAGAAGGACGGAGGTTATTTAAAGCTTCTAGTAATAACAATGTAAAGAAGGACGGAGGTTATTTAAAGCTTCTAGTAATAACAATGTAAAGAAGGACGGAGGTTATTTAAAGCTTCTAGTAATAACAATGTAAAGAAGGACGGAGGTTATTTAAAGCTTCTAGTAATAACAATGTAAAGAAGGACGGAGGTTATTTAAAGCTTCTAGTAATAACAATGTAAAGAAGGACGGAGGTTATTTAAAGCTTCTAGTAATAACAATGCAAAGAAGGACGGAGGTTATTTATGACGGAGGTTATTTAAAGCTTCTAGTAATAAGAAACGGAGGTTATTTAAAGCTTCTAGTAATAACAATGTAAAGAAGGACGGAGGTTATTTAAAGCTTCTAGTAATAACAATGTAAAGAAGGACGGAGGTTATTTAAAGCTTCTAGTAATAACAATGTAAAGAAGGACGGAGGTTATTTAAAGCTTCTAGTAATAACAATGTAAAGAAGGACGGAGGTTATTTAAAGCTTCTAGTAATAACAATGTAAAGAAGGACGGAGGTTATTTAAAGCTTCTAGTAATAACAATGTAAAGAAGGACGGAGGTTATTTAAAGCTTCTAGTAATAACAATGTAAAGAAGGACGGAGGTTATTTAAAGCTTCTAGTAATAACAATGTAAAGAAGGACGGAGGTTATTTAAAGCTTCTAGTAATAACAATGTAAAGAAGGACGGAGGTTATTTAAAGCTTCTAGTAATAACAATGTAAAGAAGGACGGAGGTTATTTAAAGCTTCTAGTAATAACAATGTAAAGAAGGACGGAGGTTATTTAAAGCTTCTAGTAATAACAATGTAAAGAAGGACGGAGGTTATTTAAAGCTTCTAGTAATAACAATGTAAAGAAGGACGGAGGTTATTTAAAGCTTCTAGTAATAACAATAAAGAAGGACGGAGGTTATTTAAAGCTTCTAGTAATAACAATGTAAAGAAGGACGGAGGTTATTTAAAGCTTCTAGTAATAACAATGTAAAGAAGGACGGAGGTTATTTAAAGCTTCTAGTAATAACAATGTAAAGAAGGACGGAGGTTATTTAAAGCTTCTAGTAATAACAATGTAAAGAAGGACGGAGGTTATTTAAAGCTTCTAGTAATAACAATGTAAAGAAGGACGGAGGTTATTTAAAGCTTCTAGTAATAACAATGTAAAGAAGGACGGAGGTTATTTAAAGCTTCTAGTATTTAAAGCTTCTAGTAATAACAATGTAAAGAAGGACGGAGGTTATTTAAAGCTTCTAGTAATAACAATGTAAAGAAGGACGGAGGTTATTTAAAGCTTCTAGTAATAACAATGTAAAGAAGGACGGAGGTTATTTAAAGCTTCTAGTAATAACAATGTAAAGAAGGACGGAGGTTATTTAAAGCTTCTAGTAATAACAATGTAAAGAAGGACGGAGGTTATTTAAAGCTTCTAGTAATAACAATGTAAAGAAGGACGGAGGTTATTTAAAGCTTCTAGTAATAACAATGTAAGAAGGACAAGCTTCTAGTAATAAAGAAGGACGGAGGTTATTTAAAGCTTCTAGTAATAACAATGTAAAGAAGGACGGAGGTTATTTAAAGCTTCTAGTAATAACAATGTAAAGAAGGACGGAGGTTATTTAAAACTTCTAGTAATAACAATGTAAAGAAGGACGGAGGTTATTTAAAGCTTCTAGTAATAACAATGTAAAGAAGGACGGAGGTTATTTAAAGCTTCTAGTAATAACAATGTAAAGAAGGACGGAGGTTATTTAAAGCTTCTAGTAATAACAATGTAAAGAAGGACGGAGGGTTATTTAAAGCTTCTAGTAATAACAATGTAAAGAAGGACGGAGGTTATTTAAAGCTTCTAGTAATAACAATGTAAAGAAGGACGGAGGTTATTTAAAGCTTCTAGTAATAACAATGTAAAGAAAAGAAGGACGGAGGTTATTTAAAGCTTCTAGTAATAACAATGTAAAGAAAGAAGGAGGTTATTTAAAGCTTCTAGTAATAACAATGTAAAGAAGGACGGAGGTTATTTAAAGCTTCTAGTAATAACAATGTAAAGAAGGACGGAGGTTATTTAAAGCTTCTAGTAATAACAATGTAAAGAAGGACGGAGGTTATTTAAAGCTTCTAGTAATAACAATGTAAAGAAGGACGGAGGTTATTTAAAGCTTCTAGTAATAACAATGTAAAGAAGGACGGAGGTTATTTAAAGCTTCTAGTAATAACAATGTAAAGAAGGACGGAGGTTATTTAAAGCTTCTAGTAATAACAATGTAAAGAAGGACGGAGGTTATTTAAAGCTTCTAGTAATAACAATGTAAAGAAGGACGGAGGTTATTTAAAGCTTCTAGTAATAACAATGTAAAGAAGGACGGAGGTTATTTAAAGCTTCTAGTAATAACAATGTAAAGAAGGACGGAGGTTATTTAAAGCTTCTAGTAATAACAATGTAAAGAAGGAGGTTATTTAAAGCTTCTAGTAATAACAATGTAAAGAAGGACGGAGGTTATTTAAAGCTTCTAGTAATAACAATGTAAAGAAGGACGGAGGTTATTTAAAGCTTCTAGTAATAACAATGTAAAGAAGGACGGAGGTTATTTAAAGCTTCTAGTAATAACAATGTAAAGAAGGACGGAGGTTATTTAAAGCTTCTAGTAATAACAATGTAAAGAAGGACGGAGGTTATTTAAAGCTTCTAGTAATAACAATGTAAAGAAGGACGGAGGTTATTTAAAGCTTCTAGTAATAACAATGTAAAGAAGGACGGAGGTTATTTAAAGCTTCTAGTAATAACAATGTAAAGAAAGGAGGTTATTTAAAGGTTAGGACGGAGGTTATTTAAAGCTTCTAGTAATAACAATGTAAAGAAGGACGGAGGTTATTTAAAGCTTCTAGTAATAACAATGTAAAGAAGGACGGAGGTTATTTAAAGCTTCTAGTAATAACAATGTAAAGAAGGACGGAGGTTATTTAAAGCTTCTAGTAATAACAATGTAAAGAAGGACGGAGGTTATTTAAAGCTTCTAGTAATAACAATGTAAAGAAGGACGGAGGTTATTTAAAGCTTCTAGTAATAACAATGTAAAGAAGGACGGAGGTTATTTAAAGCTTCTAGTAATAACAATGTAAAGAAGGACGGAGGTTATTTAAAGCTTCTAGTAATAACAATGTAAAGAAGGACGGAGGTTATTTAAAGCTTCTAGTAATAACAATGTAAAGAAGGACGGAGGTTATTTAAAGCTTCTAGTAATAACAATGTAAAGAAGGACGGAGGTTATTTAAAGCTTCTAGTAATAACAATGTAAAGAAGGACGGAGGTTATTTAAAGAGGTTATTTTCTAGTAATAACAATGTAAAGAAGGACGGAGGTTATTTAAAGCTTCTAGTAATAACAATGTAAAGAAGGACGGAGGTTATTTAAAGCTTCTAGTAATAACAATGTAAAGAAGGACGGAGGTTATTTAAAGCTTCTAGTAATAACAATGTAAAGAAGGACGGAGGTTATTTAAAGCTTCTAGTAATAACAATGTAAAGAAGGACGGAGGTTATTTAAAGCTTCTAGTAATAACAATGTAAAGAAGGACGGAGGTTATTTAAAGCTTCTAGTAATAACAATAAAGAAGACGGAGGTTATTTAAAGCTTCTAGACGGAGGTTATTTAAAGCTTCTAGTAATAACAATGTAAAGAAGGACGGAGGTTATTTAAAGCTTCTAGTAATAACAATGTAAAAGAAGGACGGAGGTTATTTAAAGCTTCTAGTAATAACAATGTAAAGAAGGACGGAGGTTATTTAAAGCTTCTAGTAATAACAATGTAAAGAAGGACGGAGGTTATTTAAAGCTTCTAGTAATAACAATGTAAAGAAGGACGGAGGTTATTTAAAGCTTCTAGTAATAACAATGTAAAGAAGGACGGAGGTTATTTTAAAGCTTCTAGTAATAACAATGTAAAGAAGGACGGAGGTTATTTAAAGCTTCTAGTAATAACAATGTAAAGAAGGACGGAGGTTATTTAAAGCTTCTAGTAATAACAATGTAAAGAAGGACGGAGGTTATTTAAAGCTTCTAGTAATAACAATGTAAAGAAGGACGGAGGTTATTTAAAGCTTCTAGTAATAACAATGTAAAGAAGGACGGAGGTTATTTAAAGCTTCTAGTAATAACAATGTAAAGAAGGACGGAGGTTATTTAAAGCTTCTAGTAATAACAATGTAAAGAAGGACGGAGGTTATTTAAAGCTTCTAGTAATAACAATGTAAAGAAGGACGGAGGTTATTTAAAGCTTCTAGTAATAACAATGTAAAGAAGGACGGAGGTTATTTAAAGCTTCTAGTAATAACAATGTAAAGAAGGACGGAGGTTATTTAAAGCTTCTAGTAATAACAATGTAAAGAAGGACGGAGGTTATTTAAAGCTTCTAGTAATAACAATGTAAAGAAGGACGGAGGTTATTTAAAGCTTCTAGTAATAACAATGTAAAGAAGGACGGAGGTTATTTAAAGCTTCTAGTAATAACAATGTAAAGAAGGACGGAGGTTATTTAAAGCTTCTAGTAATAACAATGTAAAGAAGGACGGAGGTTATTTAAAGCTTCTAGTAATAACAATGTAAAGAAGGACGGAGGTTATTTAAAGCTTCTAGTAATAACAATGTAAAGAAGGACGGAGGTTATTTAAAGGTTATTAGTAATAACAATGTAAAGAAGGACGGAGGTTATTTAAAGCTTCTAGTAATAACAATGTAAAGAAGGACGGAGGTTATTTAAAGCTTCTAGTAATAACAATGTAAAAGAAGGACGGAGGTTATTTAAAGCTTCTAGTAATAACAATGTAAAGAAGGACGGAGGTTATTTAAAGCTTCTAGTAATAACAATGTAACAAAAGAAGGACGGAGGTTATTTAAAGCTTCTAGTAATAACAATGTAAAGAAGGACGGAGGTTATTTAAAGCTTCTAGTAATAACAATGTAAAGAAGGACGGAGGTTATTTAAAGCTTCTAGTAATAACAATGTAAAGAAGGACGGAGGTTATTTAAAGCTTCTAGTAATAACAATGTAAAGAAGGACGGAGGTTATTTAAAGCTTCTAGTAATAACAATGTAAAGAAGGACGGAGGTTATTTAAAAGTAATAACAATGTCTAGTAATAACAATGTAAAAGAAGGACGGAGGTTATTTAAAGCTTCTAGTAATAACAATGTAAAGAAGGACGGAGGTTATTTAAAGCTTCTAGTAATAACAATGTAAAGAAGGACGGAGGTTATTTAAGCTTCTAGTACAATGTAAAGAAGGACGGAGGTTATTTAAAGCTTCTAGTAATAACAATGTAAAGAAGGACGGAGGTTATTTAAAGCTTCTAGTAATAACAATGTAAAGAAGGACGGAGGTTATTTAAAGCTTCTAGTAATCTAGTAATAACAATGTAAAGAAGGACGGAGGTTATTTAAAGCTTCTAGTAATAACAATGTAAAGAAGGACGGAGGTTATTTAAAGCTTCTAGTAATAACAATGTAAGGAAGGACGGAGGTTATTTAAAGCTTCTAGTAATAACAATGTAAAGAAGGACGGAGGTTATTTAAAGCTTCTAGTAATAACAATGTAAAGAAGGACGGAGGTTATTTAAAGCTTCTAGTAATAACAATGTAAAGAAGGACGGAGGTTATTTAAAGCTTCTAGTAATAACAATGTAAAGAAGGACGGAGGTTATTTAAAGCTTCTAGTAATAACAATGTAAAGAAGGACGGAGGTTATTTAAAGCTTCTAGTAATAACAATGTAAAGAAGGACGGAGGTTATTTAAAGCTTCTAGTAATAACAATTCTAGTAATAACAATGTAAAGAAGGACGGAGGTTATTTAAAGCTTCTAGTAATAACAATGTAAAGAAGGACGGAGGTTATTTAAAGCTTCTAGTAATAACAATGTAAAGAAGGACGGAGGTTATTTAAAGCTTCTAGTAATAACAATGTAAAGAAGGACGGAGGTTATTTAAAGCTTCTAGTAATAACAATGTAAAGAAACGGAGGTTATTTAAAGCTTCTAGTAATCTAGTAATAACAATGTAAAGAAGGACGGAGGTTATTTAAAGCTTCTAGTAATAACAATGTAAAGAAGGACGGAGGTTATTTAAAGCTTCTAGTAATAACAATGTAAAGAAGGACGGAGGTTATTTAAAGCTTCTAGTAATAACAATGTAAAGAAGGACGGAGGTTATTTAAAGCTTCTAGTAATAACAATGCAAAGAAGGACGGAGGTTATTTAAAGCGGAGGTTATTTCTAGTAATAACAATGTAAAGAAGGACGGAGGTTATTTAAAGCTTCTAGTAATAACAATGTAAAGAAGGACGGAGGTTATTTAAAGCTTCTAGTAATAACAATGTAAAGAAGGACGGAGGTTATTTAAAGCTTCTAGTAATAACAATGTAACAAAAGCGGAGGTTATTTAAAGCTTCTAGTAATAACAATGTAAAGAAGGACGGAGGTTATTTAAAGCTTCTAGTAATAACAATGTAAAGAAGGACGGAGGTTATTTAAAGCTTCTAGTAATAACAATGTAAAGAAGGACGGAGGTTATTTAAAGCTTCTAGTAATAACAATGTAAAGAAGGACGGAGGTTATTTAAAGCTTCTAGTAATAACAATGTAAAGAAGGACGGAGGTTATTTAAAGCTTCTAGTAATAACAATGTAAAGAAGGACGGAGGTTATTTAAAGCTTCTAGTAATAACAATGTAAAGAAGGACGGAGGTTATTTAAAGCTTCTAGTAATAACAATGTAAAGAAGGACGGAGGTTATTTAAAGCTTCTAGTAATAACAATGTAAAGAAGGACGGAGGTTATTTAAAGCTTCTAGTAATAACAATGTAAAGAAGGACGGAGGTTATTTAAAGCTTCTAGTAATAACAATGTAAAGAAGGACGGAGGTTATTTAAAGCTTCTAGTAATAACAATGTAAAGAAGGAAGAAGGACGGAGGTTATTTAAAGCTTCTAGTAATAACAATGTAAAGAAGGACGGAGGTTATTTAAAGCTTCTAGTAATAACAATGTAAAGAAGGACGGAGGTTATTTAAAGCTTCTAGTAATAACAATGTAAAGAAGGACGGAGGTTATTTAAAGCTTCTAGTAATAACAATGTAAAGAAGGACGGAGGTTATTTAAAGCTTCTAGTAATAACAATGTAAAGAAGGACGGAGGTTATTTAAAGCTTCTAGTAATAACAATGTAAAGAAGGACGGAGGTTATTTAAAGCTTCTAGTAATAACAATGTAAAGAAGGACGGAGGTTATTTAAAGCTTCTAGTAATAACAATGTAAAGAAGGACGGAGGTTATTTAAAGCTTCTAGTAATAACAATGTAAAGAAGGACGGAGGTTATTTAAAGCTTCTAGTAATAACAATGTAAAGAAGGACGGAGGTTATTTAAAGCTTCTAGTAATAACAATGTAAAGAAGGACGGAGGTTATTTAAAGCTTCTAGTAATAACAATGTAAAGAAGGACGGAGGTTATTTAAAGCTTCTAGTAATAACAATGTAAAGAAGGACGGAGGTTATTTAAAGCTTCTAGTAATAACAATGTAAAGAAGGACGGAGGTTATTTAAAGCTTCTAGTAATAACAATGTAAAGAATAACGGAGGACGGAGGTTATTTAAAGCTTCTAGTAATAACAATGTAAAGAAGGACGGAGGTTATTTAAAGCTTCTAGTAATAACAATGTAAAGAAGGACGGAGGTTATTTAAAGCTTCTAGTAATAACAATGTAAAGAAGGACGGAGGTTATTTAAAGCTTCTAGTAATAACAATGTAAAGAAGGACGGAGGTTATTTAAAGCTTCTAGTAATAACAATGTAAAGAAGGACGGAGGTTATTTAAAGCTTCTAGTAATAACAATGTAAAGAAGGACGGAGGTTATTTAAAGCTTCTAGTAATAACAATGTAAAGAAGGACGGAGGTTAAAGAAGGACGGTGGTTATTTAAAGCTTCTAGTAATAACAATGTAAAGAAGGACGGAGGTTATTTAAAGCTTCTAGTAATAACAATGTAAAGAAGGACGGAGGTTATTTAAAGCTTCTAGTAATAACAATGTAAAGAAGGACGGAGGTTATTTAAAGCTTCTAGTAATAACAATGTAAAGAAGGACGGAGGTTATTTAAAGCTTCTAGTAATAACAATGTAAAGAAGGACGGAGGTTATTTAAAGCTTCTAGTAATAACAATGTAAAGAAGGACGGAGGTTATTTAAAGCTTCTAGTAATAACAATGTAAAGAAGGACGGAGGTTATTTAAAGCTTCTAGTAATAACAATGTAAAGAAGGACGGAGGTTATTTAAAGCTTCTAGTAATAACAATGTAAAGAAGGACGGAGGTTATTTAAAGCTTCTAGTAATAACAATGTAAAGAAGGACGGAGGTTATTTAAAGCTTCTAGTAATAACAATGTAAAGAAGGACGGAGGTTATTTAAAGCGGAGGTTATTTAAAGCCCTAGTAATAACAATGTAAAGAAGGACGGAGGTTATTTAAAGCTTCTAGTAATAACAATGTAAAGAAGGACGGAGGTTATTTAAAGCTTCTAGTAATAACAATGTAAAGAAGGACGGAGGTTATTTAAAGCTTCTAGTAATAACAATGTAAAGAAGGACGAGTTATTTAAAGCTTCTTATTTAAAGAAGGAAAGCTTCTAGTAATAACAATGTAAAGAAGGACGGAGGTTATTTAAAGCTTCTAGTTAAAGAAGGACGGAGGTTATTTAAAGCTTCTAGTATTACAATGTAAAGAAGGACGGAGGTTATTTAAAGCTTCTAGTAATAACAATGTAAAGAAGGACGGAGGTTATTTAAAGCTTCTAGTAATAACAATGTAAAGAAGGACGGAGGTTATTTAAAGCTTCTAGTAATAACAATGTAAAGAAGGACGGAGGTTATTTAAAGCTTCTAGTAATAACAATGTAAAGAAGGACGGAGGTTATTTAAAGCTTCTAGTAATAACAATGTAAAGAAGGACGGAGGTTATTTAAAGCTTCTAGTAATAACAATGTAAAGAAGGACGGAGGTTATTTAAAGCTTCTAGTAATAACAATGTAAAGAAGGACGGAGGTTATTTAAAGCTTCTAGTAATAACAATGTAAAGAAGGACGGAGGTTATTTAAAGCTTCTAGTAATAACAATGTAAAGAAGGACGGAGGTTATTTAAAGCTTCTAGTAATAACAATGTAAAGAAGGACGGAGGTTATTTAAAGCTTCTAGTAATAACAATGTAAAGAAGGACGGAGGTTATTTAAAGCTTCTAGTAATAACAATGTAAAGAAGGACGGAGGTTATTTAAAGCTTCTAGTAATAACAATGTAAAGAAGGACGGAGGTTATTTAAAGCTTCTAGTAATAACAATGTAAAGAAGGACGGAGGTTATTTAAAGCTTCTAGTAATAACAATGTAAAGAAGGACGGAGGTTATTTAAAGCTTCTAGTAATAACAATGTAAAGAAGGACGGAGGTTATTTAAAGCTTCTAGTAATAACAATGTAAAGAAGGACGGAGGTTATTTAAAGCTTCTAGTAATAACAATGTAAAGAAGGACGGAGGTTATTTAAAGCTTCTAGTAATAACAATGCTTCTAGTAATAACAAAAGAAGGACGGAGGTTATTTAAAGCTTCTAGTAATAACAATGTAAAGAAGGACGGAGGTTATTTAAAGCTTCTAGTAATAACAATGTAAAGAAGGACGGAGGTTATTTAAAGCTTCTAGTAATAACAATGTAAAGAAGGACGGAGGTTATTTAAAGGTTCTAGTAATAATAATGTAAAGAAGGACGGAGGTTATTTAAAGCTTCTAGTAATAACAATGTAAAGAAGGACGGAGGTTATTTAAAGCTTCTAGTAATAACAATGTAAAGAAGGACGGAGGTTATTTAAAGCTTCTAGTAATAACAATGTAAAGAAGGACGGAGGTTATTTAAAGCTTCTAGTAATAACAATGTAAAGAAGGACGGAGGTTATTTAAAGCTTCTAGTAATAACAATGTAAAGAAGGACGGAGGTTATTTAAAGCTTCTAGTAATAACAATGTAAAGAAGGACGGAGGTAAAGCTTCTAGTATAACAATTAAAGCGGAGGTTATTTTCTAGTAATAACAATGTAAAGAAGGACGGAGGTTATTTAAAGCTTCTAGTAATAACAATGTAAAGAAGGACGGAGGTTATTTAAAGCGGAGGTTATTTTCTAGTAATAACAATGTAAAGAAGGACGGAGGTTATTTAAAGCTAGTAATCTAGTAATAACTTCTGTAATAACAAGAAGGACGGAGGTTATTTAAAGCTTCTAGTAATAACAATGTAAAGAAGGACGGAGGTTATTTAAAGCTTCTAGTAATAACAATGTAAAGAAGGACGGAGGTTATTTAAAGCTTCTAGTAATAACAATGTAAAGAAGGACGGAGGTTATTTAAAGCTTCTAGTAATAACAATGTAAAGAAGGACGGAGGTTATTTAAAGCTTCTAGTAATAACAATGTAAAGAAGGACGGAGGTTATTTAAAGCTTCTAGTAATAACAATGTAAAGAAGGACGGAGGTTATTTAAAGCTTCTAGTAATAACAATGTAAAGAAGGACGGAGGTTATTTAAAGCTTCTAGTAATAACAATGTAAAGAAGGACGGAGGTTATTTAAAGCTTCTTCTAGTAATAACAATGTAAAGAAGGACGGAGGTTATTTAAAGCTTCTAGTAATAACAATGTAAAGAAGGACGGAGGTTATTTAAAGCTTCTAGTAATAACAATGTAAAGAAAAGAAGGACGGAGGTTATTTAAAGCTTCTAGTAATAACAATGTAAAGAAGGACGGAGGTTATTTAAAGCTTCTAGTAATAACAATGTAAAGAAGGACGGAGGTTATTTAAAGCTTCTAGTAATAACAATGTAAAGAAGGACGGAGGTTATTTAAAGCTTCTAGTAATAACAATGTAAAGAAGGACGGAGGTTATTTAAAGCTTCTAGTAATAACAATGTAAAGAAGGACGGA
>NC_134825.1:105639051-105715901 GCF_004210375.1 Tachypleus tridentatus | reverse complement strand
GGAATGTATATTGTAAAGATTGTGTTCACAACGGTGGAATGTATATTGTAAAGATTGTGTTCACAACGGTGGAATGTATATTGTAAAGATTGTGTTCACAACGGTGGAATGTATATTGTAAAGATTGTGTTCACAACGGTGGAATGTATATTGTAAAGATTGTGTTCACAACGGTGGAATGTATATTGTAAAGATTGTGTTCACAACGGTGGAATGTATATTGTAAAGATTGTGTTCACAACGGTGGAATGTATATTGTAAAGATTGTGTTCACAACGGTGGAATGTATATTGTAAAGATTGTGTTCACAACGGTGGAATGTATATTGTAAAGATTGTGTTCACAACGGTGGAATGTATATTGTAAAGATTGTGTTCACAACGGTGGAATGTATATTGTAAAGATTGTGTTCACAACGGTGGAATGTATATTGTAAAGATTGTGTTCACAACGGTGGAATGTATATTGTAAAGATTGTGTTCACAACGGTGGAATGTATATTGTAAAGATTGTGTTCACAACGGTGGAATGTATATTGTAAAGATTGTGTTCACAACGGTGGAATGTATATTGTAAAGATTGTGTTCACAACGGTGGAATGTATATTGTAAAGATTGTGTTCACAACGGTGGAATGTATATTGTAAAGATTGTGTTCACAACGGTGGAATGTATATTGTAAAGATTGTGTTCACAACGGTGGAATGTATATTGTAAAGATTGTGTTCACAACGGTGGAATGTATATTGTAAAGATTGTGTTCACAACGGTGGAATGTATATTGTAAAGATTGTGTTTCACAACGGTGGAATGTATATTGTAAAGATTGTGTTCACAACGGTGGAATGTATATTGTAAAGATTGTGTTCACAACGGTGGAATGTATATTGTAAAGATTGTGTTCACAACGGTGGAATGTATATTGTAAAGATTGTGTTCACAACGGTGGAATGTATATTGTAAAGATTGTGTTCACAACGGTGGAATGTATATTGTAAAGATTGTGTTCACAACGGTGGAATGTATATTGTAAAGATTGTGTTCACAACGGTGGAATGTATATTGTAAAGATTGTGTTCACAACGGTGGAATGTATATTGTAAAGATTGTGTTCACAACGGTGGAATGTATATTGTAAAGATTGTGTTCACAACGGTGGAATGTATATTGTAAAGATTGTGTTCACAACGGTGGAATGTATATTGTAAAGATTGTGTATATTGTAAAGATTGTGTTCACAACGGTGGAATGTATATTGTAAAGATTGTGTTCACAACGGTGGAATGTATATTGTAAAGATTGTGATTCACAACGGTGGAATGTATATTGTAAAGATTGTGTTCACAACGGTGGAATGTATATTGTAAAGATTGTGTTCACAACGGTGGAATGTATATTGTAAAGATTGTGTCACAACGGTGGAATGTATATTGTAAAGATTGTGTTCACAACGGTGGAATGTATATTGTAAAGATTGTGTTCACAACGGTGGAATGTATATTGTAAAGATTGTGTTCACAACGGTGGAATGTATATTGTAAAGATTGTGTTCACAACGGTGGAATGTATATTGTAAAGATTGTGTTCACAACGGTGGAATGTATATTGTAAAGATTGTGTTCACAACGGTGGAATGTATATTGTAAAGATTGTGTTCACAACGGTGGAATGTATATTGTAAAGATTGTGTTCACAACGGTGGAATGTATATTGTAAAGATTGTGTTCACAACGGTGGAATGTATATTGTAAAGATTGTGTTCACAACGGTGGAATGTATATTGTAAAGATTGTGTTCACAACGGTGGAATGTATATTGTAAAGATTGTGTTCACAACGGTGGAATGTATATTGTAAAGATTGTGTTCACAACGGTGGAATGTATATTGTAAAGATTGTGTTCACAACGGTGGAATGTATATTGTAAAGATTGTGTTCACAACGGTGGAATGTATATTGTAAAGATTGTGTTCACAACGGTGGAATGTATATTGTAAAGATTGTGTTCACAACGGTGGAATGTATATTGTAAAGATTGTGTTTCACAACGGTGGAATGTATATTGTAAAGATTGTGTTCACAACGGTGGAATGTATATTGTAAAGATTGTGTTCACAACGGTGGAATGTATATTGTAAAGATTGTGTGTGTTCACAACGGTGGAATGTATATTGTAAAGATTGTGTTCACAACGGTGGAATGTATATTGTAAAGATTGTGTTCACAACGGTGGAATGTATATTGTAAAGATTGTGTTCACAACGGTGGAATGTATATTGTAAAGATTGTGTTCACAACGGTGGAATGTATATTGTAAAGATTGTGTTCACAACGGTGGAATGTATATTGTAAAGATTGTGTTCACAACGGTGGAATGTATATTGTAAAGATTGTGTTCACAACGGTGGAATGTATATTGTAAAGATTGTGTTCACAACGGTGGAATGTATATTGTAAAGATTGTGTTCACAACGGTGGAATGTATATTGTAAAGATTGTGTTCACAACGGTGGAATGTATATTGTAAAGATTGTGTTCACAACGGTGGAATGTATATTGTAAAGATTGTGTTCACAACGGTGGAATGTATATTGTAAAGATTGTGTTCACAACGGTGGAATGTATATTGTAAAGATTGTGTTCACAACGGTGGAATGTATATTGTAAAGATTGTGTTCACAACGGTGGAATGTATATTGTAAAGATTGTGTTCACAACGGTGGAATGTATATTGTAAAGATTGTGTTCACAACGGTGGAATGTATATTGTAAAGATTGTGTTCACAACGGTGGAATGTATATTGTAAAGATTGTGTTCACAACGGTGGAATGTATATTGTAAAGATTGTGTTCACAACGGTGGAATGTATATTGTAAAGATTGTGTTCACAACGGTGGAATGTATATTGTAAAGATTGTAAAGGTGGAATGTATATTGTAAAGATTGTGTTCACAACGGTGGAATGTATATTGTAAAGATTGTGTTCACAACGGTGGAATGTATATTGTAAAGATTGTGTTCACAACGGTGGAATGTATATTGTAAAGATTGTGTTCACAACGGTGGAATGTATATTGTAAAGATTGTGTTCACAACGGTGGAATGTATATTGTAAAGATTGTGTTCACAACGGTGGAATGTATATTGTAAAGATTGTGTTCACAACGGTGGAATGTATATTGTAAAGATTGTGTTCACAACGGTGGAATGTATATTGTAAAGATTGTGTTCACAACGGTGGAATGTATATTGTAAAGATTGTGTTCACAACGGTGGAATGTATATTGTAAAGATTGTGTTCACAACGGTGGAATGTATATTGTAAAGATTGTGTTCACAACGGTGGAATGTATATTGTAAAGATTGTGTTCACAACGGTGGAATGTATATTGTAAAGATTGTGTTCACAACGGTGGAATGTATATTGTAAAGATTGTGTTCACAACGGTGGAATGTATATTGTAAAGATTGTGTTCACAACGGTGGAATGTATATTGTAAAGATTGTGTTCACAACGGTGGAATGTATATTGTAAAGATTGTGTTCACAACGGTGGAATGTATATTGTAAAGATTGTGTTCACAACGGTGGAATGTATATTGTAAAGATTGTGTTCACAACGGTGGAATGTATATTGTAAAGATTGTGTTCACAACGGTGGAATGTATATTGTAAAGATTGTGTTCACAACGGTGGAATGTATATTGTAAAGATTGTGTTCACAACGGTGGAATGTATATTGTAAAGATTGTGTTCACAACGGTGGAATGTATATTGTATATTGTAAAGATTGCGAATGTTCACAACGGTGGAATGTATATTGTAAAGATTGTGTTCACAACGGTGGAATGTATATTGTAAAGATTGTGTTCACAACGGTGGAATGTATATTGTAAAGATTGTGTTCACAACGGTGGAATGTATATTGTAAAGATTGTGTTCACAACGGTGGAATGTATATTGTAAAGATTGTGTTCACAACGGTGGAATGTATATTGTAAAGATTGTGTTCACAACGGTGGAATGTATATTGTAAAGATTGTGTTCACAACGGTGGAATGTATATTGTAAAGATTGTGTTCACAACGGTGGAATGTATATTGTAAAGATTGTGTTCACAACGGTGGAATGTATATTGTAAAGATTGTGTTCACAACGGTGGAATGTATATTGTAAAGATTGTGTTCACAACGGTGGAATGTATATTGTAAAGATTGTGTTCACAACGGTGGAATGTATATTGTAAAGATTGTGTTCACAACGGTGGAATGTATATTGTAAAGATTGTGTTCACAACGGTGGAATGTATATTGTAAAGATTGTGTTCACAACGGTGGAATGTATATTGTAAAGATTGTGTTCACAACGGTGGAATGTATATTGTAAAGATTGTGTTCACAACGGTGGAATGTATATTGTAAAGATTGTGTTCACAACGGTGGAATGTATATTGTAAAGATTGTGTTCACAACGGTGGAATGTATATTGTAAAGATTGTGTTCACAACGGTGGAATGTATATTGTAAAGATTGTGTTCACAACGGTGGAATGTATATTGTAAAGATTGTGTTCACAACGGTGGAATGTATATTGTAAAGATTGTGTTCACAACGGTGGAATGTATATTGTAAAGATTGTGTTCACAACGGTGGAATGTATATTGTAAAGATTGTGTTCACAACGGTGGAATGTATATTGTAAAGATTGTGTTCACAACGGTGGAATGTATATTGTAAAGATTGTGTTCACAACGGTGGAATGTATATTGTAAAGATTGTGTTCACAACGGTGGAATGTATATTGTAAAGATTGTGTTCACAACGGTGGAATGTATATTGTAAAGATTGTGTTCACAACGGTGGAATGTATATTGTAAAGATTGTGTTCACAACGGTGGAATGTATATTGTAAAGATTGTGTTCACAACGGTGGAATGTATATTGTAAAGATTGTGTTCACAACGGTGGAATGTATATTGTAAAGATTGTGTTCACAACGGTGGAATGTATATTGTAAAGATTGTGTTCACAACGGTGGAATGTATATTGTAAAGATTGTGTTCACAACGGTGGAATGTATATTGTAAAGATTGTGTTCACAACGGTGGAATGTATATTGTAAAGATTGTGTTCACAACGGTGGAATGTATATTGTAAAGATTGTGTTCACAACGGTGGAATGTATATTGTAAAGATTGTGTTCACAACGGTGGAATGTATATTGTAAAGATTGTGTTCACAACGGTGGAATATATTGTAAAGATTGTGTGTTCACAACGGTGGAATGTATATTGTAAAGATTGTGTTCACAACGGTGGAATGTATATTGTAAAGATTGTGTTCACAACGGTGGAATGTATATTGTAAAGATTGTGTTCACAACGGTGGAATGTATATTGTAAAGATTGTGTTCACAACGGTGGAATGTATATTGTAAAGATTGTGTTCACAACGGTGGAATGTATATTGTAAAGATTGTGGTGGAATGTATATTGTAAAGATTGTGTTCACAACGGTGGAATGTATATTGTAAAGATTGTGTTCACAACGGTGGAATGTATATTGTAAAGATTGTGTTCACAACGGTGGAATGTATATTGTAAAGATTGTGTTCACAACGGTGGAATGTATATTGTAAAGATTGTGTTCACAACGGTGGAATGTATATTGTAAAGATTGTGTTCACAACGGTGGAATGTATATTGTAAAGATTGTGTTCACAACGGTGGAATGTATATTGTAAAGATTGTGTTCACAACGGTGGAATGTATATTGTAAAGATTGTGTTCACAACGGTGGAATGTATATTGTAAAGATTGTGTTCACAACGGTGGAATGTATATTGTAAAGATTGTGTTCACAACGGTGGAATGTATATTGTAAAGATTGTGTTCACAACGGTGGAATGTATATTGTAAAGATTGTGTTCACAACGGTGGAATGTATATTGTAAAGATTGTGTTCACAACGGTGGAATGTATATTGTAAAGATTGTGTTCACAACGGTGGAATGTATATTGTAAAGATTGTGTTCACAACGGTGGAATGTATATTGTAAAGATTGTGTTCACAACGGTGGAATGTATATTGTAAAGATTGTGATTGTTTCACAACGGTGGAATGTATATTGTAAAGATTGTGTTCACAACGGTGGAATGTATATTGTAAAGATTGTGTTCACAACGGTGGAATGTATATTGTAAAGATTGTGTTCACAACGGTGGAATGTATATTGTAAAGATTGTGTTCACAACGGTGGAATGTATATTGTAAAGATTGTGTTCACAACGGTGGAATGTATATTGTAAAGATTGTGTTCACAACGGTGGAATGTATATTGTAAAGATTGTGTTCACAACGGTGGAATGTATATTGTAAAGATTGTGTTCACAACGGTGGAATGTATATTGTAAAGATTGTGTTCACAACGGTGGAATGTATATTGTAAAGATTGTGTGTTCACAACGGTGGAATGTATATTGTAAAGATTGTGTTCACAACGGTGGAATGTATATTGTAAAGATTGTGTTCACAACGGTGGAATGTATATTGTAAAGATTGTGTTCACAACGGTGGAATGTATATTGTAAAGATTGTGTTCACAACGGTGGAATGTATATTGTAAAGATTGTGTTCACAACGGTGGAATGTATATTGTAAAGATTGTGTTCACAACGGTGGAATGTATATTGTAAAGATTGTGTTCACAACGGTGGAATGTATATTGTAAAGATTGTGTTCACAACGGTGGAATGTATATTGTAAAGATTGTGTTCACAACGGTGGAATGTATATTGTAAAGATTGTGTTCACAACGGTGGAATGTATATTGTAAAGATTGTGTTCACAACGGTGGAATGTATATTGTAAAGATTGTGTTCACAACGGTGGAATGTATATTGTAAAGATTGTGTTCACAACGGTGGAATGTATATTGTAAAGATTGTGTTCACAACGGTGGAATGTATATTGTAAAGATTGTGTTCACAACGGTGGAATGTATATTGTAAAGATTGTGTTCACAACGGTGGAATGTATATTGTAAAGATTGTGTTCACAACGGTGGAATGTATATTGTAAAGATTGTGTTCACAACGGTGGAATGTATATTGTAAAGATTGTGTTCACAACGGTGGAATGTATATTGTAAAGATTGTGTTCACAACGGTGGAATGTATATTGTAAAGATTGTGTTCACAACGGTGGAATGTATATTGTAAAGATTGTGTTCACAACGGTGGAATGTATATTGTAAAGATTGTGTTCACAACGGTGGAATGTATATTGTAAAGATTGTGTTCACAACGGTGGAATGTATATTGTAAAGATTGTGTTCACAACGGTGGAATGTATATTGTAAAGATTGTGTTCACAACGGTGGAATGTATATTGTAAAGATTGTGTTCACAACGGTGGAATGTATATTGTAAAGATTGTGTTCACAACGGTGGAATGTATATTGTAAAGATTGTGTTCACAACGGTGGAATGTATATTGTAAAGATTGTGTTCACAACGGTGGAATGTATATTGTAAAGATTGTGTTCACAACGGTGGAATGTATATTGTAAAGATTGTGTTCACAACGGTGGAATGTATATTGTAAAGATTGTGTTCACAACGGTGGAATGTATATTGTAAAGATTGTGTTCACAACGGTGGAATGTATATTGTAAAGATTGTGTTCACAACGGTGGAATGTATATTGTAAAGATTGTGTTCACAACGGTGGAATGTATATTGTAAAGATTGTGTTCACAACGGTGGAATGTATATTGTAAAGATTGTGTTCACAACGGTGGAATGTATATTGTAAAGATTGTGTTCACAACGGTGGAATGTATATTGTAAAGATTGTGTTCACAACGGTGGAATGTATATTGTAAAGATTGTGTTCACAACGGTGGAATGTATATTGTAAAGATTGTGTTCACAACGGTGGAATGTATATTGTAAAGATTGTGTTCACAACGGTGGAATGTATATTGTAAAGATTGTGTTCACAACGGTGGAATGTATATTGTAAAGATTGTGTTCACAACGGTGGAATGTATATTGTAAAGATTGTGTTCACAACGGTGGAATGTATATTGTAAAGATTGTGTTCACAACGGTGGAATGTATATTGTAAAGATTGTGTGTTCACAACGGTGGAATGTATATTGTAAAGATTGTGTTCACAACGGTGGAATGTATATTGTAAAGATTGTGTGTTCACAACGGTGGAATGTATATTGTAAAGATTGTGTTCACAACGGTGGAATGTATATTGTAAAGATTGTGTTCACAACGGTGGAATGTATATTGTAAAGATTGTGTTCACAACGGTGGAATGTATATTGTAAAGATTGTGTTCACAACGGTGGAATGTATATTGTAAAGATTGTGTTCACAACGGTGGAATGTATATTGTAAAGATTGTGTTCACAACGGTGGAATGTATATTGTAAAGATTGTGTTCACAACGGTGGAATGTATATTGTAAAGATTGTGTTCACAACGGTGGAATGTATATTGTAAAGATTGTGTTCACAACGGTGGAATGTATATTGTAAAGATTGTGTTCACAACGGTGGAATGTATATTGTAAAGATTGTGTTCACAACGGTGGAATGTATATTGTAAAGATTGTGTTCACAACGGTGGAATGTATATTGTAAAGATTGTGTTCACAACGGTGGAATGTATATTGTAAAGATTGTGTTCACAACGGTGGAATGTATATTGTAAAGATTGTGTTCACAACGGTGGAATGTATATTGTAAAGATTGTGTTCACAACGGTGGAATGTATATTGTAAAGATTGTGTTCACAACGGTGGAATGTATATTGTAAAGATTGTGTTCACAACGGTGGAATGTATATTGTAAAGATTGTGTTCACAACGGTGGAATGTATATTGTAAAGATTGTGTTCACAACGGTGGAATGTATATTGTAAAGATTGTGTTCACAACGGTGGAATGTATATTGTAAAGATTGTGTTCACAACGGTGGAATGTATATTGTAAAGATTGTGTTCACAACGGTGGAATGTATATTGTAAAGATTGTGTTCACAACGGTGGAATGTATATTGTAAAGATTGTGTTCACAACGGTGGAATGTATATTGTAAAGATTGTGTTCACAACGGTGGAATGTATATTGTAAAGATTGTGTTCACAACGGTGGAATGTATATTGTAAAGATTGTGTTCACAACGGTGGAATGTATATTGTAAAGATTGTGTTCACAACGGTGGAATGTATATTGTAAAGATTGTGTTCACAACGGTGGAATGTATATTGTAAAGATTGTGTTCACAACGGTGGAATGTATATTGTAAAGATTGTGTTCACAACGGTGGAATGTATATTGTAAAGATTGTGTTCACAACGGTGGAATGTATATTGTAAAGATTGTGTTCACAACGGTGGAATGTATATTGTAAAGATTGTGTTCACAACGGTGGAATGTATATTGTAAAGATTGTGTTCACAACGGTGGAATGTATATTGTAAAGATTGTGTTCACAACGGTGGAATGTATATTGTAAAGATTGTGTTCACAACGGTGGAATGTATATTGTAAAGATTGTGTTCACAACGGTGGAATGTATATTGTAAAGATTGTGTTCACAACGGTGGAATGTATATTGTAAAGATTGTGTTCACAACGGTGGAATGTATATTGTAAAGATTGTGTTCACAACGGTGGAATGTATATTGTAAAGATTGTGTTCACAACGGTGGAATGTATATTGTAAAGATTGTGTTCACAACGGTGGAATGTATATTGTAAAGATTGTGTTCACAACGGTGGAATGTATATTGTAAAGATTGTGTTCACAACGGTGGAATGTATATTGTAAAGATTGTGTTCACAACGGTGGAATGTATATTGTAAAGATTGTGTTCACAACGGTGGAATGTATATTGTAAAGATTGTGTTCACAACGGTGGAATGTATATTGTAAAGATTGTGTTCACAACGGTGGAATGTATATTGTAAAGATTGTGTTCACAACGGTGGAATGTATATTGTAAAGATTGTGTTTCACAACGGTGGAATGTATATTGTAAAGATTGTGTTCACAACGGTGGAATGTATATTGTAAAGATTGTGTTCACAACGGTGGAATGTATATTGTAAAGATTGTGTTCACAACGGTGGAATGTATATTGTAAAGATTGTGTTCACAACGGTGGAATGTATATTGTAAAGATTGTGTTCACAACGGTGGAATGTATATTGTAAAGATTGTGTTCACAACGGTGGAATGTATATTGTAAAGATTGTGTTCACAACGGTGGAATGTATATTGTAAAGATTGTGTTCACAACGGTGGAATGTATATTGTAAAGATTGTGTTCACAACGGTGGAATGTATATTGTAAAGATTGTGTTCACAACGGTGGAATGTATATTGTAAAGATTGTGTTCACAACGGTGGAATGTATATTGTAAAGATTGTGTTCACTCACAACGGTGGAATGTATATTGTAAAGATTGTGTTCACAACGGTGGAATGTATATTGTAAAGATTGTGTTCACAACGGTGGAATGTATATTGTAAAGATTGTGTTCACAACGGTGGAATGTATATTGTAAAGATTGTGTTCACAACGGTGGAATGTATATTGTAAAGATTGTGTTCACAACGGTGGAATGTATATTGTAAAGATTGTGTTCACAACGGTGGAATGTATATTGTAAAGAATTGTAAAGATTGTTTCACAACGGTGGAATGTATATTGTAAAGATTGTGTTCACAACGGTGGAATGTATATTGTAAAGATTGTGTTCACAACGGTGGAATGTATATTGTAAAGATTGTGTTCACAACGGTGGAATGTATATTGTAAAGATTGTGTTCACAACGGTGGAATGTATATTGTAAAGATTGTGTTCACAACGGTGGAATGTATATTGTAAAGATTGTGTTCACAACGGTGGAATGTATATTGTAAAGATTGTGTTCACAACGGTGGAATGTATATTGTAAAGATTGTGTTCACAACGGTGGAATGTATATTGTAAAGATTGTGTTCACAACGGTGGAATGTATATTGTAAAGATTGTGTTCACAACGGTGGAATGTATATTGTAAAGATTGTGTTCACAACGGTGGAATGTATATTGTAAAGATTGTGTTCACAACGGTGGAATGTATATTGTAAAGATTGTGTTCACAACGGTGGAATGTATATTGTAAAGATTGTGTTCACAACGGTGGAATGTATATTGTAAAGATTGTGTTCACAACGGTGGAATGTATATTGTAAAGATTGTGTTCACAACGGTGGAATGTATATTGTAAAGATTGTGTTCACAACGGTGGAATGTATATTGTAAAGATTGTGTTCACAACGGTGGAATGTATATTGTAAAGATTGTGTTCACAACGGTGGAATGTATATTGTAAAGATTGTGTTCACAACGGTGGAATGTATATTGTAAAGATTGTGTTCACAACGGTGGAATGTATATTGTAAAGATTGTGTTCACAACGGTGGAATGTATATTGTAAAGATTGTGTTCACAACGGTGGAATGTATATTGTAAAGATTGTGTTCACAACGGTGGAATGTATATTGTAAAGATTGTGTTCACAACGGTGGAATGTATATTGTAAAGATTGTGTTCACAACGGTGGAATGTATATTGTAAAGATTGTGTTCACAACGGTGGAATGTATATTGTAAAGATTGTGTTCACAACGGTGGAATGTATATTGTAAAGATTGTGTTCACAACGGTGGAATGTATATTGTAAAGATTGTGTTCACAACGGTGGAATGTATATTGTAAAGATTGTGTTCACAACGGTGGAATGTATATTGTAAAGATTGTGTTCACAACGGTGGAATGTATATTGTAAAGATTGTGTTCACAACGGTGGAATGTATATTGTAAAGATTGTGTTCACAACGGTGGAATGTATATTGTAAAGATTGTGTTCACAACGGTGGAATGTATATTGTAAAGATTGTGTTCACAACGGTGGAATGTATATTGTAAAGATTGTGTTCACAACGGTGGAATGTATATTGTAAAGATTGTGTGTTCACAACGGTGGAATGTATATTGTAAAGATTGTGTTCACAACGGTGGAATGTATATTGTAAAGATTGTGTTCACAACGGTGGAATGTATATTGTAAAGATTGTGTTCACAACGGTGGAATGTATATTGTAAAGATTGTGTTCACAACGGTGGAATGTATATTGTAAAGATTGTGTTCACAACGGTGGAATGTATATTGTAAAGATTGTGTTCACAACGGTGGAATGTATATTGTAAAGATTGTGTTCACAACGGTGGAATGTATATTGTAAAGATTGTGTTCACAACGGTGGAATGTATATTGTAAAGATTGTGTTCACAACGGTGGAATGTATATTGTAAAGATTGTGTTCACAACGGTGGAATGTATATTGTAAAGATTGTGTTCACAACGGTGGAATGTATATTGTAAAGATTGTGTTCACAACGGTGGAATGTATATTGTAAAGATTGTGTTCACAACGGTGGAATGTATATTGTAAAGATTGTGTTCACAACGGTGGAATGTATATTGTAAAGATTGTGTGTGTTCACAACGGTGGAATGTATATTGTAAAGATTGTGTTCACAACGGTGGAATGTATATTGTAAAGATTGTGGAATGTATATTGTAAAGATTGTGTTCACAACGGTGGAATGTATATTGTAAAGATTGTGTTCACAACGGTGGAATGTATATTGTAAAGATTGTGTTCACAACGGTGGAATGTATATTGTAAAGATTGTGTTCACAACGGTGGAATGTATATTGTAAAGATTGTGTTCACAACGGTGGAATGTATATTGTAAAGATTGTGTTCACAACGGTGGAATGTATATTGTAAAGATTGTGTTCACAACGGTGGAATGTATATTGTAAAGATTGTGTTCACAACGGTGGAATGTATATTGTAAAGATTGTGTTCACAACGGTGGAATGTATATTGTAAAGATTGTGTTCACAACGGTGGAATGTATATTGTAAAGATTGTGTTCACAACGGTGGAATGTATATTGTAAAGATTGTGTTCACAACGGTGGAATGTATATTGTAAAGATTGTGTTCACAACGGTGGAATGTATATTGTAAAGATTGTGTTCACAACGGTGGAATGTATATTGTAAAGATTGTGTTCACAACGGTGGAATGTATATTGTAAAGATTGTGTTCACAACGGTGGAATGTATATTGTAAAGATTGTGTTCACAACGGTGGAATGTATATTGTAAAGATTGTGTTCACAACGGTGGAATGTATATTGTAAAGATTGTGTTCACAACGGTGGAATGTATATTGTAAAGATTGTGTTCACAACGGTGGAATGTATATTGTAAAGATTGTGTTCACAACGGTGGAATGTATATTGTAAAGATTGTGGGTGTTCACAACGGTGGAATGTATATTGTAAAGATTGTGTTCACAACGGTGGAATGTATATTGTAAAGATTGTGTTCACAACGGTGGAATGTATATTGTAAAGATTGTGTTCACAACGGTGGAATGTATATTGTAAAGATTGTGTTGTTCACAACGGTGGAATGTATATTGTAAAGATTGTGTTCACAACGGTGGAATGTATATTGTAAAGATTGTGTTCACAACGGTGGAATGTATATTGTAAAGATTGTGTTCACAACGGTGGAATGTATATTGTAAAGATTGTGTTCACAACGGTGGAATGTATATTGTAAAGATTGTGTTCACAACGGTGGAATGTATATTGTAAAGATTGTGTTCACAACGGTGGAATGTATATTGTAAAGATTGTGTTCACAACGGTGGAATGTATATTATAAAGATTGTGTTCACTCACAATGGTGGAATGTATATTGTAAAGATTGTGTTCACAACGGTGGAATGTATATTGTAAAGATTGTGTTCACAACGGTGGAATGTATATTGTAAAGATTGTGTTCACAACGGTGGAATGTATATTGTAAAGATTGTGTTCACAACGGTGGAATGTATATTGTAAAGATTGTGTTCACAACGGTGGAATGTATATTGTAAAGATTGTGTTCACAACGGTGGAATGTATATTGTAAAGATTGTGTTCACAACGGTGGAATGTATATTGTAAAGATTGTGTTCACAACGGTGGAATGTATATTGTAAAGATTGTGTTCACAACGGTGGAATGTATATTGTAAAGATTGTGTTCACAACGGTGGAATGTATATTGTAAAGATTGTGTTCACAACGGTGGAATGTATATTGTAAAGATTGTGTTCACAACGGTGGAATGTATATTGTAAAGATTGTGTTCACAACGGTGGAATGTATATTGTAAAGATTGTGTTCACAACGGTGGAATGTATATTGTAAAGATTGTGTTCACAACGGTGGAATGTATATTGTAAAGATTGTGTTCACAACGGTGGAATGTATATTGTAAAGATTGTGTTCACAACGGTGGAATGTATATTGTAAAGATTGTGTTCACAACGGTGGAATGTATATTGTAAAGATTGTGTTCACAACGGTGGAATGTATATTGTAAAGATTGTGTTCACAACGGTGGAATGTATATTGTAAAGATTGTGTTCACAACGGTGGAATGTATATTGTAAAGATTGTGTTCACAACGGTGGAATGTATATTGTAAAGATTGTGTTCACAACGGTGGAATGTATATTGTAAAGATTGTGTTCACAACGGTGGAATGTATATTGTAAAGATTGTGTTCACAACGGTGGAATGTATATTGTAAAGATTGTGTTCACAACGGTGGAATGTATATTGTAAAGATTGTGTTCACAACGGTGGAATGTATATTGTAAAGATTGTGTAAAGATTGTGTTCACAACGGTGGAATGTATATTGTAAAGATTGTGTTCACAACGGTGGAATGTATATTGTAAAGATTGTGTTCACAAACGGTGGAATGTATATTGTAAAGATTGTGTTCACAACGGTGGAATGTATATTGTAAAGATTGTGTTCACAACGGTGGAATGTATATTGTAAAGATTGTGTTCACAACGGTGGAATGTATATTGTAAAGATTGTGTTCACAACGGTGGAATGTATATTGTAAAGATTGTGTTCACAACGGTGGAATGTATATTGTAAAGATTGTGTTCACAACGGTGGAATGTATATTGTAAAGATTGTGTTCACAACGGTGGAATGTATATTGTAAAGATTGTGTTCACAACGGTGGAATGTATATTGTAAAGATTGTGTTCACAACGGTGGAATGTATATTGTAAAGATTGTGTTCACAACGGTGGAATGTATATTGTAAAGATTGTGTTCACAACGGTGGAATGTATATTGTAAAGATTGTGTTCACAACGGTGGAATGTATATTGTAAAGATTGTGTTCACAACGGTGGAATGTATATTGTAAAGATTGTGTTCACAACGGTGGAATGTATATTGTAAAGATTGTGTGTTCACAACGGTGGAATGTATATTGTAAAGATTGTGTTCACAACGGTGGAATGTATATTGTAAAGATTGTGTTCACAACGGTGGAATGTATATTGTAAAGATTGTGTTCACAACGGTGGAATGTATATTGTAAAGATTGTGTGTTCACAACGGTGGAATGTATATTGTAAAGATTGTGTTCACAACGGTGGAATGTATATTGTAAAGATTGTGTTCACAACGGTGGAATGTATATTGTAAAGATTGTGTTCACAACGGTGGAATGTATATTGTAAAGATTGTGTTCACAACGGTGGAATGTATATTGTAAAGATTGTGTTCACAACGGTGGAATGTATATTGTAAAGATTGTGTTCACAACGGTGGAATGTATATTGTAAAGATTGTGTTCACAACGGTGGAATGTATATTGTAAAGATTGTGTTCACAACGGTGGAATGTATATTGTAAAGATTGTGTTCACAACGGTGGAATGTATATTGTAAAGATTGTGTTCACAACGGTGGAATGTATATTGTAAAGATTGTGTTCACAACGGTGGAATGTATATTGTAAAGATTGTGTTCACAACGGTGGAATGTATATTGTAAAGATTGTGTTCACAACGGTGGAATGTATATTGTAAAGATTGTGTTCACAACGGTGGAATGTATATTGTAAAGATTGTGTTCACAACGGTGGAATGTATATTGTAAAGATTGTGGGTGTTCACAACGGTGGAATGTATATTGTAAAGATTGTGTTCACAACGGTGGAATGTATATTGTAAAGATTGTGTTCACAACGGTGGAATGTATATTGTAAAGATTGTGTTCACAACGGTGGAATGTATATTGTAAAGATTGTGTTCACAACGGTGGAATGTATATTGTAAAGATTGTGTTCACAACGGTGGAATGTATATTGTAAAGATTGTGTTGTTCACACAACGGTGGAATGTATATTGTAAAGATTGTGTTCACAACGGTGGAATGTATATTGTAAAGATTGTGTTCACAACGGTGGAATGTATATTGTAAAGATTGTGTTCACAACGGTGGAATGTATATTGTAAAGATTGATGTGTTCACAACGGTGGAATGTATATTGTAAAGATTGTGTTCACAACGGTGGAATGTATATTGTAAAGATTGTGTTCACAACGGTGGAATGTATATTGTAAAGATTGTGTTCACAACGGTGGAATGTATATTGTAAAGATTGTGTTGTTCACAACGGTGGAATGTATATTGTAAAGATTGTGTTCACAACGGTGGAATGTATATTGTAAAGATTGTGTTCACAACGGTGGAATGTATATTGTAAAGATTGTGTTGTGTTCAACGGTGGAATGTATATTGTAAAGATTGTGTTCACAACGGTGGAATGTATATTGTAAAGATTGTGTTCACAACGGTGGAATGTATATTGTAAAGATTGTGTTCACAACGGTGGAATGTATATTGTAAAGATTGTGTTCACAACGGTGGAATGTATATTGTAAAGATTGTGTTCACAACGGTGGAATGTATATTGTAAAGATTGTGTTCACAACGGTGGAATGTATATTGTAAAGATTGTGTTCACAACGGTGGAATGTATATTGTAAAGATTGTGTTCACAACGGTGGAATGTATATTGTAAAGATTGTGTTCACAACGGTGGAATGTATATTGTAAAGATTGTGTTCACAACGGTGGAATGTATATTGTAAAGATTGTGTTCACAACGGTGGAATGTATATTGTAAAGATTGTGTGTTCACAACGGTGGAATGTATATTGTAAAGATTGTGTTCACAACGGTGGAATGTATATTGTAAAGATTGTGTTCACAACGGTGGAATGTATATTGTAAAGATTGTGTTCACAACGGTGGAATGTATATTGTAAAGATTGTGTTCACAACGGTGGAATGTATATTGTAAAGATTGTGTTCACAACGGTGGAATGTATATTGTAAAGATTGTGTTCACAACGGTGGAATGTATATTGTAAAGATTGTGTTCACAACGGTGGAATGTATATTGTAAAGATTGTGTTCACAACGGTGGAATGTATATTGTAAAGATTGTGTTCACAACGGTGGAATGTATATTGTAAAGATTGTGTTCACAACGGTGGAATGTATATTGTAAAGATTGTGTTCACAACGGTGGAATGTATATTGTAAAGATTGTGTTCACAACGGTGGAATGTATATTGTAAAGATTGTGTTCACAACGGTGGAATGTATATTGTAAAGATTGTGATTGTTTACAACGGTGGAATGTATATTGTAAAGATTGTGTTCACAACGGTGGAATGTATATTGTAAAGATTGTGTTCACAACGGTGGAATGTATATTGTAAAGATTGTGTTCACAACGGTGGAATGTATATTGTAAAGATTGTGTTCACAACGGTGGAATGTATATTGTAAAGATTGTGTTCACAACGGTGGAATGTATATTGTAAAGATTGTGTTCACAACGGTGGAATGTATATTGTAAAGATTGTGTTCACAACGGTGGAATGTATATTGTAAAGATTGTGTTCACAACGGTGGAATGTATATTGTAAAGATTGTGTTCACAACGGTGGAATGTATATTGTAAAGATTGTGTTCACAACGGTGGAATGTATATTGTAAAGATTGTGTTCACAACGGTGGAATGTATATTGTAAAGATTGTGTTCACAACGGTGGAATGTATATTGTAAAGATTGTGTTCACAACGGTGGAATGTATATTGTAAAGATTGTGTTCACAACGGTGGAATGTATATTGTAAAGATTGTGTTCACAACGGTGGAATGTATATTGTAAAGATTGTGTTCACAACGGTGGAATGTATATTGTAAAGATTGTGTTCACAACGGTGGAATGTATATTGTAAAGATTGTGTTCACAACGGTGGAATGTATATTGTAAAGATTGTGTTCACAACGGTGGAATGTATATTGTAAAGATTGTGTTCACAACGGTGGAATGTATATTGTAAAGATTGTGTTCACAACGGTGGAATGTATATTGTAAAGATTGTGTTTGTGTTCACAACGGTGGAATGTATATTGTAAAGATTGTGTTTCACAACGGTGGAATGTATATTGTAAAGATTGTGTTCACAACGGTGGAATGTATATTGTAAAGATTGTGTTCACAACGGTGGAATGTATATTGTAAAGATTGTGTATTGTAAAGATTGTGTTCACAACGGTGGAATGTATATTGTAAAGATTGTGTTCACAACGGTGGAATGTATATTGTAAAGATTGTGTTCACAACGGTGGAATGTATATTGTAAAGATTGTGTTCACAACGGTGGAATGTATATTGTAAAGATTGTGTTCACAACGGTGGAATGTATATTGTAAAGATTGTGTTCACAACGGTGGAATGTATATTGTAAAGATTGTGTTCACAACGGTGGAATGTATATTGTAAAGATTGTGTTCACAACGGTGGAATGTATATTGTAAAGATTGTGTTCACAACGGTGGAATGTATATTGTAAAGATTGTGTTTCACAACGGTGGAATGTATATTGTAAAGATTGTGTTCACAACGGTGGAATGTATATTGTAAAGATTGTGTTCACAACGGTGGAATGTATATTGTAAAGATTGTGTTCACAACGGTGGAATGTATATTGTAAAGATTGTGTTCACAACGGTGGAATGTATATTGTAAAGATTGTGTTCACAACGGTGGAATGTATATTGTAAAGATTGTGTTCACAACGGTGGAATGTATATTGTAAAGATTGTGTTCACAACGGTGGAATGTATATTGTAAAGATTGTGTTCACAACGGTGGAATGTATATTGTAAAGATTGTGTTCACAACGGTGGAATGTATATTGTAAAGATTGTGTTCACAACGGTGGAATGTATATTGTAAAGATTGTGTTCACAACGGTGGAATGTATATTGTAAAGATTGTGTTCACAACGGTGGAATGTATATTGTAAAGATTGTGTTCACAACGGTGGAATGTATATTGTAAAGATTGTGTTCACAACGGTGGAATGTATATTGTAAAGATTGTGTTCACAACGGTGGAATGTATATTGTAAAGATTGTGTTCACAACGGTGGAATGTATATTGTAAAGATTGTGTTCACAACGGTGGAATGTATATTGTAAAGATTGTGTTCACAACGGTGGAATGTATATTGTAAAGATTGTGTTCACAACGGTGGAATGTATATTGTAAAGATTGTGTTCACAACGGTGGAATGTATATTGTAAAGATTGTGTTTCACAACGGTGGAATGTATATTGTAAAGATTGTGTTCAACGGTGGAATGTATATTGTAAAGATTGTGTTCACAACGGTGGAATGTATATTGTAAAGATTGTGTTCACAACGGTGGAATGTATATTGTAAAGATTGTGTGTCACAACGGTGGAATGTATATTGTAAAGATTGTGTTCACAACGGTGGAATGTATATTGTAAAGATTGTGTTCACAACGGTGGAATGTATATTGTAAAGATTGTGTTCACAACGGTGGAATGTATATTGTAAAGATTGTGTTCACAACGGTGGAATGTATATTGTAAAGATTGTGTTCACAACGGTGGAATGTATATTGTAAAGATTGTGTTCACAACGGTGGAATGTATATTGTAAAGATTGTGTTCACAACGGTGGAATGTATATTGTAAAGATTGTGTTCACAACGGTGGAATGTATATTGTAAAGATTGTGTTCACAACGGTGGAATGTATATTGTAAAGATTGTGTTCACAACGGTGGAATGTATATTGTAAAGATTGTGTTCACAACGGTGGAATGTATATTGTAAAGATTGTGTTCACAACGGTGGAATGTATATTGTAAAGATTGTGTTCACAACGGTGGAATGTATATTGTAAAGATTGTGTTCACAACGGTGGAATGTATATTGTAAAGATTGTGTTCACAACGGTGGAATGTATATTGTAAAGATTGTGTTCACAACGGTGGAATGTATATTGTAAAGATTGTGTTCACAACGGTGGAATGTATATTGTAAAGATTGTGTTCACAACGGTGGAATGTATATTGTAAAGATTGTGTTCACAACGGTGGAATGTATATTGTAAAGATTGTGTTCACAACGGTGGAATGTATATTGTAAAGATTGTGTTCACAACGGTGGAATGTATATTGTAAAGATTGTGTTCACAACGGTGGAATGTATATTGTAAAGATTGTGTTCACAACGGTGGAATGTATATTGTAAAGATTGTGTTCACAACGGTGGAATGTATATTGTAAAGATTGTGTGTTCACAACGGTGGAATGTATATTGTAAAGATTGTGTTCACAACGGTGGAATGTATATTGTAAAGATTGTGTTCACAACGGTGGAATGTATATTGTAAAGATTGTGTTCACAACGGTGGAATGTATATTGTAAAGATTGTGTTCACAACGGTGGAATGTATATTGTAAAGATTGTGTTCACAACGGTGGAATGTATATTGTAAAGATTGTGTTCACAACGGTGGAATGTATATTGTAAAGATTGTGTTCACAACGGTGGAATGTATATTGTAAAGATTGTGTTCACAACGGTGGAATGTATATTGTAAAGATTGTGTTCACAACGGTGGAATGTATATTGTAAAGATTGTGTTCACAACGGTGGAATGTATATTGTAAAGATTGTGTTCACAACGGTGGAATGTATATTGTAAAGATTGTGTTCACAACGGTGGAATGTATATTGTAAAGATTGTGTTCACAACGGTGGAATGTATATTGTAAAGATTGTGTGTCACAAACGGTGGAATGTATATTGTAAAGATTGTGTTCACAACGGTGGAATGTATATTGTAAAGATTGTGTTCACAACGGTGGAATGTATATTGTAAAGATTGTGTTCACAACGGTGGAATGTATATTGTAAAGATTGTGTTCACAACGGTGGAATGTATATTGTAAAGATTGTGTTCACAACGGTGGAATGTATATTGTAAAGATTGTGTTCACAACGGTGGAATGTATATTGTAAAGATTGTGTTCACAACGGTGGAATGTATATTGTAAAGATTGTGTTCACAACGGTGGAATGTATATTGTAAAGATTGTGTTCACAACGGTGGAATGTATATTGTAAAGATTGTGGTGGAATGTATATTGTAAAGATTGTGAGTGTTCAACGGTGGAATGTATATTGTAAAGATTGTGTTCACAACGGTGGAATGTATATTAAAAAGATTGTGTTCACAACGGTGGAATGTATATTGTAAAGATTGTGTTCACAACGGTGGAATGTATATTGTAAAGATTGTGTTCACAACGGTGGAATGTATATTGTAAAGATTGTGTTCACAACGGTGGAATGTATATTGTAAAGATTGTGTTCACAACGGTGGAATGTATATTGTAAAGATTGTGTTCACAACGGTGGAATGTATATTGTAAAGATTGTGTTCACAACGGTGGAATGTATATTGTAAAGATTGTGTTCACAACGGTGGAATGTATATTGTAAAGATTGTGTTCACAACGGTGGAATGTATATTGTAAAGATTGTGTTCACAACGGTGGAATGTATATTGTAAAGATTGTGTTCACAACGGTGGAATGTATATTGTAAAGATTGTGTTCACAACGGTGGAATGTATATTGTAAAGATTGTGTTCACAACGGTGGAATGTATATTGTAAAGATTGTGAATGTTCACAACGGTGGAATGTATATTGTAAAGATTGTGTGTTCACAACGGTGGAATGTATATTGTAAAGATTGTGTTCACAACGGTGGAATGTATATTGTAAAGATTGTGTTCACAACGGTGGAATGTATATTGTAAAGATTGTGTGTGTTCACAACGGTGGAATGTATATTGTAAAGATTGTGTTCACAACGGTGGAATGTATATTGTAAAGATTGTGTTCACAACGGTGGAATGTATATTGTAAAGATTGTGTTCACAACGGTGGAATGTATATTGTAAAGATTGTGTTCACAACGGTGGAATGTATATTGTAAAGATTGTGTTCACAACGGTGGAATGTATATTGTAAAGATTGTGTTCACAACGGTGGAATGTATATTGTAAAGATTGTGTTCACAACGGTGGAATGTATATTGTAAAGATTGTGTTCACAACGGTGGAATGTATATTGTAAAGATTGTGTTCACAACGGTGGAATGTATATTGTAAAGATTGTGTTCACAACGGTGGAATGTATATTGTAAAGATTGTGTTCACAACGGTGGAATGTATATTGTAAAGATTGTGTTCACAACGGTGGAATGTATATTGTAAAGATTGTGTTCACAACGGTGGAATGTATATTGTAAAGATTGTGTTCACAACGGTGGAATGTATATTGTAAAGATTGTGTTCACAACGGTGGAATGTATATTGTAAAGATTGTGTTCACAACGGTGGAATGTATATTGTAAAGATTGTGTTCACAACGGTGGAATGTATATTGTAAAGATTGTGTTCACAACGGTGGAATGTATATTGTAAAGATTGTGTTCACAACGGTGGAATGTATATTGTAAAGATTGTGTTCACAACGGTGGAATGTATATTGTAAAGATTGTGTTCACAACGGTGGAATGTATATTGTAAAGATTGTGTTCACAACGGTGGAATGTATATTGTAAAGATTGTGTGTTCACAACGGTGGAATGTATATTGTAAAGATTGTGTTCACAACGGTGGAATGTATATTGTAAAGATTGTGTTCACAACGGTGGAATGTATATTGTAAAGATTGTGTTCACAACGGTGGAATGTATATTGTAAAGATTGTGTTCACAACGGTGGAATGTATATTGTAAAGATTGTGTTCACAACGGTGGAATGTATATTGTAAAGATTGTGTTCACAACGGTGGAATGTATATTGTAAAGATTGTGTTCACAACGGTGGAATGTATATTGTAAAGATTGTGTTCACAACGGTGGAATGTATATTGTAAAGATTGTGTTCACAACGGTGGAATGTATATTGTAAAGATTGTGTTCACAACGGTGGAATGTATATTGTAAAGATTGTGTTCACAACGGTGGAATGTATATTGTAAAGATTGTGTTCACAACGGTGGAATGTATATTGTAAAGATTGTGTTCACAACGGTGGAATGTATATTGTAAAGATTGTGTTCACAACGGTGGAATGTATATTGTAAAGATTGTGTTCACAACGGTGGAATGTATATTGTAAAGATTGTGTTCACAACGGTGGAATGTATATTGTAAAGATTGTGTTCACAACGGTGGAATGTATATTGTAAAGATTGTGTTCACAACGGTGGAATGTATATTGTAAAGATTGTGTTCACAACGGTGGAATGTATATTGTAAAGATTGTGTTCACAACGGTGGAATGTATATTGTAAAGATTGTGTTCACAACGGTGGAATGTATATTGTAAAGATTGTGTTCACAACGGTGGAATGTATATTGTAAAGATTGTGTTCACAACGGTGGAATGTATATTGTAAAGATTGTGTTCACAACGGTGGAATGTATATTGTAAAGATTGTGTTCACAACGGTGGAATGTATATTGTAAAGATTGTGTTCACAACGGTGGAATGTATATTGTAAAGATTGTGTTCACAACGGTGGAATGTATATTGTAAAGATTGTGTTCACAACGGTGGAATGTATATTGTAAAGATTGTGTTCACAACGGTGGAATGTATATTGTAAAGATTGTGTTCACAACGGTGGAATGTATATTGTAAAGATTGTGTTCACAACGGTGGAATGTATATTGTAAAGATTGTGTTCACAACGGTGGAATGTATATTGTAAAGATTGTGTTCACAACGGTGGAATGTATATTGTAAAGATTGTGTTCACAACGGTGGAATGTATATTGTAAAGATTGTGTTGTTCACAACGGTGGAATGTATATTGTAAAGATTGTGTTCACAACGGTGGAATGTATATTGTAAAGATTGTGTTCACAACGGTGGAATGTATTGTAAAGATTGTGTTCAAACGGTGGAATGTATATTGTAAAGATTGTGTTCACAACGGTGGAATGTATATTGTAAAGATTGTGTTCACAACGGTGGAATGTATATTGTAAAGATTGTGTTCACAACGGTGGAATGTATATTGTAAAGATTGTGTTCACAACGGTGGAATGTATATTGTAAAGATTGTGTTCACAACGGTGGAATGTATATTGTAAAGATTGTGTTCACAACGGTGGAATGTATATTGTAAAGATTGTGTTCACAACGGTGGAATGTATATTGTAAAGATTGTGTTCACAACGGTGGAATGTATATTGTAAAGATTGTGTTCACAACGGTGGAATGTATATTGTAAAGATTGTGTTCACAACGGTGGAATGTATATTGTAAAGATTGTGTTCACAACGGTGGAATGTATATTGTAAAGATTGTGTTCACAACGGTGGAATGTATATTGTAAAGATTGTGTTCACAACGGTGGAATGTATATTGTAAAGATTGTGTTCACAACGGTGGAATGTATATTGTAAAGATTGTGGGTGTTCACAACGGTGGAATGTATATTGTAAAGATTGTGTTCACAACGGTGGAATGTATATTGTAAAGATTGTGTTCACAACGGTGGAATGTATATTGTAAAGATTGTGTTCACAACGGTGGAATGTATATTGTAAAGATTGTGTTCACAACGGTGGAATGTATATTGTAAAGATTGTGTTCACAACGGTGGAATGTATATTGTAAAGATTGTGTTCACAACGGTGGAATGTATATTGTAAAGATTGTGTTCACAACGGTGGAATGTATATTGTAAAGATTGTGTTCACAACGGTGGAATGTATATTGTAAAGATTGTGTTCACAACGGTGGAATGTATATTGTAAAGATTGTGTTCACAACGGTGGAATGTATATTGTAAAGATTGTGTTCACAACGGTGGAATGTATATTGTAAAGATTGTGTTCACAACGGTGGAATGTATATTGTAAAGATTGTGTTCACAACGGTGGAATGTATATTGTAAAGATTGTGTTTACAACGGTGGAATGTATATTGTAAAGATTGTGTTCACAACGGTGGAATGTATATTGTAAAGATTGTGTTCACAACGGTGGAATGTATATTGTAAAGATTGTGTTCACAACGGTGGAATGTATATTGTAAAGATTGTGTTCACAACGGTGGAATGTATATTGTAAAGATTGTGTTCACAACGGTGGAATGTATATTGTAAAGATTGTGTTCACAACGGTGGAATGTATATTGTAAAGATTGTGTGTGTTCACAACGGTGGAATGTATATTGTAAAGATTGTGTTCACAACGGTGGAATGTATATTGTAAAGATTGTGTTCACAACGGTGGAATGTATATTGTAAAGATTGTGTTCACAACGGTGGAATGTATATTGTAAAGATTGTGTTCACAACGGTGGAATGTATATTGTAAAGATTGTGTTCACAACGGTGGAATGTATATTGTAAAGATTGTGTTCACAACGGTGGAATGTATATTGTAAAGATTGTGTTCACAACGGTGGAATGTATATTGTAAAGATTGTGTTCACAACGGTGGAATGTATATTGTAAAGATTGTGTTCACAACGGTGGAATGTATATTGTAAAGATTGTGTTCACAACGGTGGAATGTATATTGTAAAGATTGTGTTCACAACGGTGGAATGTATATTGTAAAGATTGTGTTCACAACGGTGGAATGTATATTGTAAAGATTGTGTTCACAACGGTGGAATGTATATTGTAAAGATTGTGTTCACACACAATGGTGGAATGTATATTGTAAAGATTGTGTTCACAACGGTGGAATGTATATTGTAAAGATTGTGTTCACAACGGTGGAATGTATATTGTAAAGATTGTGTTCACAACGGTGGAATGTATATTGTAAAGATTGTGTTCACAACGGTGGAATGTATATTGTAAAGATTGTGTTCACAACGGTGGAATGTATATTGTAAAGATTGTGTTCACAACGGTGGAATGTATATTGTAAAGATTGTGTTCACAACGGTGGAATGTATATTGTAAAGATTGTGTTCACAACGGTGGAATGTATATTGTAAAGATTGTGTTCACAACGGTGGAATGTATATTGTAAAGATTGTGTTCACAACGGTGGAATGTATATTGTAAAGATTGTGTTCACAACGGTGGAATGTATATTGTAAAGATTGTGTTCACAACGGTGGAATGTATATTGTAAAGATTGTGTTCACAACGGTGGAATGTATATTGTAAAGATTGTGTTCACAACGGTGGAATGTATATTGTAAAGATTGTGTTCACAACGGTGGAATGTATATTGTAAAGATTGTGTTCACAACGGTGGAATGTATATTGTAAAGATTGTGTTCACAACGGTGGAATGTATATTGTAAAGATTGTGTTCACAACGGTGGAATGTATATTGTAAAGATTGTGTTCACAACGGTGGAATGTATATTGTAAAGATTGTGTTCACAACGGTGGAATGTATATTGTAAAGATTGTGTTCACAACGGTGGAATGTATATTGTAAAGATTGTGTTCACAACGGTGGAATGTATATTGTAAAGATTGTGTTCACAACGGTGGAATGTATATTGTAAAGATTGTGTTCACAACGGTGGAATGTATATTGTAAAGATTGTGTTCACAACGGTGGAATGTATATTGTAAAGATTGTGTTCACAACGGTGGAATGTATATTGTAAAGATTGTGTTCACAACGGTGGAATGTATATTGTAAAGATTGTGTTCACAACGGTGGAATGTATATTGTAAAGATTGTGTTTCACAACGGTGGAATGTATATTGTAAAGATTGTGTTCACAACGGTGGAATGTATATTGTAAAGATTGTGTTCACAACGGTGGAATGTATATTGTAAAGATTGTGTTCACAACGGTGGAATGTATATTGTAAAGATTGTGTTCACAACGGTGGAATGTATATTGTAAAGATTGTGTTCACAACGGTGGAATGTATATATGTAAAGATTGTGTTCACAACGGTGGAATGTATATTGTAAAGATTGTGTTCACAACGGTGGAATGTATATTGTAAAGATTGTGTTCACAACGGTGGAATGTATATTGTAAAGATTGTGTTCACAACGGTGGAATGTATATTGTAAAGATTGTGTTCACAACGGTGGAATGTATATTGTAAAGATTGTGTTCACAACGGTGGAATGTATATTGTAAAGATTGTGTTCACAACGGTGGAATGTATATTGTAAAGATTGTGTTCACAACGGTGGAATGTATATTGTAAAGATTGTGTTCACAACGGTGGAATGTATATTGTAAAGATTGTGTTCACAACGGTGGAATGTATATTGTAAAGATTGTGTTCACAACGGTGGAATGTATATTGTAAAGATTGTGAGTGTTCACAACGGTGGAATGTATATTGTAAAGATTGTGTTCACAACGGTGGAATGTATATTGTAAAGATTGTGTTCACAACGGTGGAATGTATATTGTAAAGATTGTGTTCACAACGGTGGAATGTATATTGTAAAGATTGTGTTCACAACGGTGGAATGAATATTGTAAAGATTATGTTCACAACGGTGCAATGTATATTATAAAGATTGTGTTCACTCACAATGGTGGAATGTATATTGTAAAGATTGTGTTCACAATGGTGGAATGTATATTGTAAAGATTGTGTTCACAACGGTGGAATGTATATTGTAAAGATTGTGTTCACAACGGTGGAATGTATATTGTAAAGATTGTGTTCACAACGGTGGAATGTATATTATAAAGATTGTGTTCACTCACAATGGTGGAATGTATATTGTAAAGATTGTGTTCACAACGGTGGAATGTATATTGTAAAGATTGTGTTCACAACGGTGGAATGTATATTGTAAAGATTGTGTTCACAACGGTGGAATGTATATTGTAAAGATTGTGTTCACAACGGTGGAATGTATATTGTAAAGATTGTGTTCACAACGGTGGAATGTATATTGTAAAGATTGTGTTCACAACGGTGGAATGTATATTGTAAAGATTGTGTGGAATCACAACGGTGGAATGTATATTGTAAAGATTGTGTTCACAACGGTGGAATGTATATTGTAAAGATTGTGTTCACAACGGTGGAATGTATATTGTAAAGATTGTGTTCACAACGGTGGAATGTATATTGTAAAGATTGTGTTCACAACGGTGGAATGTATATTGTAAAGATTGTGTTCACAACGGTGGAATGTATATTGTAAAGATTGTGTTCACAACGGTGGAATGTATATTGTAAAGATTGTGTTCACAACGGTGGAATGTATATTGTAAAGATTGTGTTCACAACGGTGGAATGTATATTGTAAAGATTGTGTTCACAACGGTGGAATGTATATTGTAAAGATTGTGTTCACAACGGTGGAATGTATATTGTAAAGATTGTGTTCACAACGGTGGAATGTATATTGTAAAGATTGTGTTCACAACGGTGGAATGTATATTGTAAAGATTGTGTTCACAACGGTGGAATGTATATTGTAAAGATTGTGTTCACAACGGTGGAATGTATATTGTAAAGATTGTGTTCACAACGGTGGAATGTATATTGTAAAGATTGTGTTCACAACGGTGGAATGTATATTGTAAAGATTGTGTTCACAACGGTGGAATGTATATTGTAAAGATTGTGTTCACAACGGTGGAATGTATATTGTAAAGATTGTGTTCACAACGGTGGAATGTATATTGTAAAACGATTGTGATTCACAACGGTGGAATGTATATTGTAAAGATTGTGTTCACAACGGTGGGAATGTATATTGTAAAGATTGTGTTCACAACGGTGGAATGTATATTGTAAAGATTGTGTTCACAACGGTGGAATGTATATTGTAAAGATTGTGTTCACAACGGTGGAATGTATATTGTAAAGATTGTGTTCACAACGGTGGAATGTATATTGTAAAGATTGTGTTCACAACGGTGGAATGTATATTGTAAAGATTGTGTTCACAACGGTGGAATGTATATTGTAAAGATTGTGTTCACAACGGTGGAATGTATATTGTAAAGATTGTGTTCACAACGGTGGAATGTATATTGTAAAGATTGTGTTCACAACGGTGGAATGTATATTGTAAAGATTGTGTTCACAACGGTGGAATGTATATTGTAAAGATTGTGTTCACAACGGTGGAATGTATATTGTAAAGATTGTGTTCACAACGGTGGAATGTATATTGTAAAGATTGTGTTCACAACGGTGGAATGTATATTGTAAAGATTGTGTTCACAACGGTGGAATGTATATTGTAAAGATTGTGTTCACAACGGTGGAATGTATATTGTAAAGATTGTGTTCACAACGGTGGAATGTATATTGTAAAGATTGATTGTGTTCACAACGGTGGAATGTATATTGTAAAGATTGTGTTCACAACGGTGGAATGTATATTGTAAAGATTGTGTGTTCACAACGGTGGAATGTATATTGTAAAGATTGTGTTCACAACGGTGGAATGTATATTGTAAAGATTGTGTTCACAACGGTGGAATGTATATTGTAAAGATTGTGTTCACAACGGTGGAATGTATATTGTAAAGATTGTGTTCACAACGGTGGAATGTATATTGTAAAGATTGTGTTCACAACGGTGGAATGTATATTGTAAAGATTGTGTTCACAACGGTGGAATGTATATTGTAAAGATTGTGTTCACAACGGTGGAATGTATATTGTAAAGATTGTGTTCACAACGGTGGAATGTATATTGTAAAGATTGTGTTCACAACGGTGGAATGTATATTGTAAAGATTGTGTTCACAACGGTGGAATGTATATTGTAAAGATTGTGTTCACAACGGTGGAATGTATATTGTAAAGATTGTGTTCACAACGGTGGAATGTATATTGTAAAGATTGTGTTCACAACGGTGGAATGTATATTGTAAAGATTGTGTTCACAACGGTGGAATGTATATTGTAAAGATTGTGTTCACAACGGTGGAATGTATATTGTAAAGATTGTGTTCACAACGGTGGAATGTATATTGTAAAGATTGTGTTCACAACGGTGGAATGTATATTGTAAAGATTGTGTTCACAACGGTGGAATGTATATTGTAAAGATTGTGTTCACAACGGTGGAATGTATATTGTAAAGATTGTGTTCACAACGGTGGAATGTATATTGTAAAGATTGTGTTCACAACGGTGGAATGTATATTGTAAAGATTGTGTTCACAACGGTGGAATGTATATTGTAAAGATTGTGTTCACAACGGTGGAATGTATATTGTAAAGATTGTGTTCACAACGGTGGAATGTATATTGTAAAGATTGTGTTCACAACGGTGGAATGTATATTGTAAAGATTGTGTTCACAACGGTGGAATGTATATTGTAAAGATTGTGTTCACAACGGTGGAATGTATATTGTAAAGATTGTGTTCACAACGGTGGAATGTATATTGTAAAGATTGTGTTCACAACGGTGGAATGTATATTGTAAAGATTGTGTTCACAACGGTGGAATGTATATTGTAAAGATTGTGTTCACAACGGTGGAATGTATATTGTAAAGATTGTGTTCACAACGGTGGAATGTATATTGTAAAGATTGTGTTCACAACGGTGGAATGTATATTGTAAAGATTGTGTTCACAACGGTGGAATGTATATTGTAAAGATTGTGTTCACAACGGTGGAATGTATATTGTAAAGATTGTGTTCACAACGGTGGAATGTATATTGTAAAGATTGTGTTCACAACGGTGGAATGTATATTGTAAAGATTGTGTTCACAACGGTGGAATGTATATTGTAAAGATTGTGTTCACAACGGTGGAATGTATATTGTAAAGATTGTGTTCACAACGGTGGAATGTATATTGTAAAGATTGTGTTCACAACGGTGGAATGTATATTGTAAAGATTGTGTTCACAACGGTGGAATGTATATTGTAAAGATTGTGTTCACAACGGTGGAATGTATATTGTAAAGATTGTGTTCACAACGGTGGAATGTATATTGTAAAGATTGTGTTCACAACGGTGGAATGTATATTGTAAAGATTGTGTTCACAACGGTGGAATGTATATTGTAAAGATTGTGTTCACAACGGTGGAATGTATATTGTAAAGATTGTGTTCACAACGGTGGAATGTATATTGTAAAGATTGTGTTCACAACGGTGGAATGTATATTGTAAAGATTGTGTTCACAACGGTGGAATGTATATTGTAAAGATTGTGTTCACAACGGTGGAATGTATATTGTAAAGATTGTGTTCACAACGGTGGAATGTATATTGTAAAGATTGTGTTCACAACGGTGGAATGTATATTGTAAAGATTGTGTTCACAACGGTGGAATGTATATTGTAAAGATTGTGTTCACAACGGTGGAATGTATATTGTAAAGATTGTGTTCACAACGGTGGAATGTATATTGTAAAGATTGTGTTCACAACGTTGGAATCAATATTGTAAAGATTATGTTCACAACGGTGCAATGTATATTATAAAGATTGTGTTCACTCACAATGGTGGAATGTATATTGTAAAGATTGTGTTCACAATGGTGGAATGTATATTGTAAAGATTGTGTTCACAACGGTGGAATGTATATTGTAAAGATTGTGTTCACAACGGTGGAATGTATATTGTAAAGATTGTGTTCACAACGGTGGAATGTATATTGTAAAGATTGTGTTCACAACGGTGGAATGTATATTGTAAAGATTGTGTTCACAACGGTGGAATGTATATTGTAAAGATTGTGTTCACAACGGTGGAATGTATATTGTAAAGATTGTGTTCACAACGGTGGAATGTATATTGTAAAGATTGTGTTCACAACGGTGGAATGTATATTGTAAAGATTGTGTTCACAACGGTGGAATGTATATTGTAAAGATTGTGTTGCAAACAACGGTGGAATGTATATTGTAAAGATTGTGTTCACAACGGTGGAATGTATATTGTAAAGATTGTGTTCACAACGGTGGAATGTATATTGTAAAGATTGTGTTCACAACGGTGGAATGTATATTGTAAAGATTGTGTTCACAACGGTGGAATGTATATTGTAAAGATTGTGTTCACAACGGTGGAATGTATATTGTAAAGATTGTGTTCACAACGGTGGAATGTATATTGTAAAGATTGTGTTCACAACGGTGGAATGTATATTGTAAAGATTGTGTTCACAACGGTGGAATGTATATTGTAAAGATTGTGTTCACAACGGTGGAATGTATATTGTAAAGATTGTGTTCACAACGGTGGAATGTATATTGTAAAGATTGTGAGTGTTCACAACGGTGGAATGTATATTGTAAAGATTGTGTTCACAACGGTGGAATGTATATTGTAAAGATTGTGTTCACAACGGTGGAATGTATATTGTAAAGATTGTGTTCACAACGGTGGAATGTATATTGTAAAGATTGTGTTCACAACGGTGGAATGTATATTGTAAAGATTGTGTTCACAACGGTGGAATGTATATTGTAAAGATTGTGTTCACAACGGTGGAATGTATATTGTAAAGATTGTGTTCACAACGGTGGAATGTATATTGTAAAGATTGTGTTCACAACGGTGGAATGTATATTGTAAAGATTGTGTTCACAACGGTGGAATGTATATTGTAAAGATTGTGTTCACAACGGTGGAATGTATATTGTAAAGATTGTGTTCACAACGGTGGAATGTATATTGTAAAGATTGTGTTCACAACGGTGGAATGTATATTGTAAAGATTGTGTTCACAACGGTGGAATGTATATTGTAAAGATTGTGTTCACAACGGTGGAATGTATATTGTAAAGATTGTGTTCACAACGGTGGAATGTATATTGTAAAGATTGTGTTCACAACGGTGGAATGTATATTGTAAAGATTGTGTTCACAACGGTGGAATGTATATTGTAAAGATTGTGTTCACAACGGTGGAATGTATATTGTAAAGATTGTGTGTTCACAACGGTGGAATGTATATTGTAAAGATTGTGTTCACAACGGTGGAATGTATATTGTAAAGATTGTGTTCACAACGGTGGAATGTATATTGTAAAGATTGTGTTCACAACGGTGGAATGTATATTGTAAAGATTGTGTTCACAACGGTGGAATGTATATTGTAAAGATTGTGTTCACAACGGTGGAATGTATATTGTAAAGATTGTGTTCACAACGGTGGAATGTATATTGTAAAGATTGTGTTCACAACGGTGGAATGTATATTGTAAAGATTGTGTTCACAACGGTGGAATGTATATTGTAAAGATTGTGTTCACAACGGTGGAATGTATATTGTAAAGATTGTGTTCACAACGGTGGAATGTATATTGTAAAGATTGTGTTCACAACGGTGGAATGTATATTGTAAAGATTGTGTTCACAACGGTGGAATGTATATTGTAAAGATTGTGTTCACAACGGTGGAATGTATATTGTAAAGATTGTGTTCACAACGGTGGAATGTATATTGTAAAGATTGTGTTCACAACGGTGGAATGTATATTGTAAAGATTGTGTTCACAACGGTGGAATGTATATTGTAAAGATTGTGTTCACAACGGTGGAATGTATATTGTAAAGATTGTGTTTCACAACGGTGGAATGTATATTGTAAAGATTGTGTTCACAACGGTGGAATGTATATTGTAAAGATTGTGTTCACAACGGTGGAATGTATATTGTAAAGATTGTGTTCACAACGGTGGAATGTATATTGTAAAGATTGTGTTCACAACGGTGGAATGTATATTGTAAAGATTGTGTTCACAACGGTGGAATGTATATTGTAAAGATTGTGTTCACAACGGTGGAATGTATATTGTAAAGATTGTGTTCACAACGGTGGAATGTATATTGTAAAGATTGTGTTCACAACGGTGGAATGTATATTGTAAAGATTGTGTTCACAACGGTGGAATGTATATTGTAAAGATTGTGTTCACAACGGTGGAATGTATATTGTAAAGATTGTGAGTGTTCACAACGGTGGAATGTATATTGTAAAGATTGTGTTCACAACGGTGGAATGTATATTGTAAAGATTGTGTTCACAACGGTGGAATGTATATTGTAAAGATTGTGTTCACAACGGTGGAATGTATATTGTAAAGATTGTGTTCACAACGGTGGAATGTATATTGTAAAGATTGTGTTCACAACGGTGGAATGTATATTGTAAAGATTGTGTTCACAACGGTGGAATGTATATTGTAAAGATTGTGTTCACAACGGTGGAATGTATATTGTAAAGATTGTGTTCACAACGGTGGAATGTATATTGTAAAGATTGTGTTCACAACGGTGGAATGTATATTGTAAAGATTGTGTTCACAACGGTGGAATGTATATTGTAAAGATTGTGTTCACAACGGTGGAATGTATATTGTAAAGATTGTGTTCACAACGGTGGAATGTATATTGTAAAGATTGTGTTCACAACGGTGGAATGTATATTGTAAAGATTGTGTTCACAACGGTGGAATGTATATTGTAAAGATTGTGTTCACAACGGTGGAATGTATATTGTAAAGATTGTGTTCACAACGGTGGAATGTATATTGTAAAGATTGTGTTCACAACGGTGGAATGTATATTGTAAAGATTGTGTTCACAACGGTGGAATGTATATTGTAAAGATTGTGTTCACAACGGTGGAATGTATATTGTAAAGATTGTGTTCACAACGGTGGAATGTATATTGTAAAGATTGTGTTCACAACGGTGGAATGTATATTGTAAAGATTGTGTTCACAACGGTGGAATGTATATTGTAAAGATTGTGTTCACAACGGTGGAATGTATATTGTAAAGATTGTGTTCACAACGGTGGAATGTATATTGTAAAGATTGTGTTCACAACGGTGGAATGTATATTGTAAAGATTGTGTTCACAACGGTGGAATGTATATTGTAAAGATTGTGTTCACAACGGTGGAATGTATATTGTAAAGATTGTGTTCACAACGGTGGAATGTATATTGTAAAGATTGTGTTCACAACGGTGGAATGTATATTGTAAAGATTGTGTTCACAACGGTGGAATGTATATTGTAAAGATTGTGTTCACAACGGTGGAATGTATATTGTAAAGATTGTGTTCACAACGGTGGAATGTATATTGTAAAGATTGTGTTCACAACGGTGGAATGTATATTGTAAAGATTGTGTTCACAACGGTGGAATGTATATTGTAAAGATTGTGTTCACAACGGTGGAATGTATATTGTAAAGATTGTGTTCACAACGGTGGAATGTATATTGTAAAGATTGTGTTCACAACGGTGGAATGTATATTGTAAAGATTGTGTTCACAACGGTGGAATGTATATTGTAAAGATTGTGGGTGTTCACAACGGTGGAATGTATATTGTAAAGATTGTGTTCACAACGGTGGAATGTATATTGTAAAGATTGTGTGTTCACAACGGTGGAATGTATATTGTAAAGATTGTGTTCACAACGGTGGAATGTATATTGTAAAGATTGTGTTCACAACGGTGGAATGTATATTGTAAAGATTGTGTTCACAACGGTGGAATGTATATTGTAAAGATTGTGTTCACAACGGTGGAATGTATATTGTAAAGATTGTGTTCACAACGGTGGAATGTATATTGTAAAGATTGTGTTCACAACGGTGGAATGTATATTGTAAAGATTGTGTTCACAACGGTGGAATGTATATTGTAAAGATTGTGTTCACAACGGTGGAATGTATATTGTAAAGATTGTGTTCACAACGGTGGAATGTATATTGTAAAGATTGTGTTCACAACGGTGGAATGTATATTGTAAAGATTGTGTTCACAACGGTGGAATGTATATTGTAAAGATTGTGTTCACAACGGTGGAATGTATATTGTAAAGATTGTGTTCACAACGGTGGAATGTATATTGTAAAGATTGTGTTCACAACGGTGGAATGTATATTGTAAAGATTGTGTTCACAACGGTGGAATGTATATTGTAAAGATTGTGTTCACAACGGTGGAATGTATATTGTAAAGATTGTGTTCACAACGGTGGAATGTATATTGTAAAGATTGTGTTCACAACGGTGGAATGTATATTGTAAAGATTGTGTTCACAACGGTGGAATGTATATTGTAAAGATTGTGTTCACAACGGTGGAATGTATATTGTAAAGATTGTGTTCACAACGGTGGAATGTATATTGTAAAGATTGTGTTCACAACGGTGGAATGTATATTGTAAAGATTGTGTTCACAACGGTGGAATGTATATTGTAAAGATTGTGTTCACAACGGTGGAATGTATATTGTAAAGATTGTGTTCACAACGGTGGAATGTATATTGTAAAGATTGTGTGTGTTCACAACGGTGGAATGTATATTGTAAAGATTGTGTTCACAACGGTGGAATGTATATTGTAAAGATTGTGTTCACAACGGTGGAATGTATATTGTAAAGATTGTGTTCACAACGGTGGAATGTATATTGTAAAGATTGTGTTCACAACGGTGGAATGTATATTGTAAAGATTGTGTTCACAACGGTGGAATGTATATTGTAAAGATTGTGTTCACAACGGTGGAATGTATATTGTAAAGATTGTGTTCACAACGGTGGAATGTATATTGTAAAGATTGTGTTCACAACGGTGGAATGTATATTGTAAAGATTGTGTTCACAACGGTGGAATGTATATTGTAAAGATTGTGTTCACAACGGTGGAATGTATATTGTAAAGATTGTGTTCACAACGGTGGAATGTATATTGTAAAGATTGTGTTCACAACGGTGGAATGTATATTGTAAAGATTGTGTTCACAACGGTGGAATGTATATTGTAAAGATTGTGTTCACAACGGTGGAATGTATATTGTAAAGATTGTGTTCACAACGGTGGAATGTATATTGTAAAGATTGTGTTCACAACGGTGGAATGTATATTGTAAAGATTGTGTTCACAACGGTGGAATGTATATTGTAAAGATTGTGTTCACAACGGTGGAATGTATATTGTAAAGATTGTGTTCACAACGGTGGAATGTATATTGTAAAGATTGTGTTCACAACGGTGGAATGTATATTGTAAAGATTGTGTTCACAACGGTGGAATGTATATTGTAAAGATTGTGTTCACAACGGTGGAATGTATATTGTAAAGATTGTGTTCACAACGGTGGAATGTATATTGTAAAGATTGTGTTCACAACGGTGGAATGTATATTGTAAAGATTGTGTTCACAACGGTGGAATGTATATTGTAAAGATTGTGTTCACAACGGTGGAATGTATATTGTAAAGATTGTGTTCACAACGGTGGAATGTATATTGTAAAGATTGTGTTCACAACGGTGGAATGTATATTGTAAAGATTGTGTTCACAACGGTGGAATGTATATTGTAAAGATTGTGTTCACAACGGTGGAATGTATATTGTAAAGATTGTGTTCACAACGGTGGAATGTATATTGTAAAGATTGTGTTCACAACGGTGGAATGTATATTGTAAAGATTGTGTTCACAACGGTGGAATGTATATTGTAAAGATTGTGTTCACAACGGTGGAATGTATATTGTAAAGATTGTGTTCACAACGGTGGAATGTATATTGTAAAGATTGTGTTCACAACGGTGGAATGTATATTGTAAAGATTGTGTTCACAACGGTGGAATGTATATTGTAAAGATTGTGTTCACAACGGTGGAATGTATATTGTAAAGATTGTGTTCACAACGGTGGAATGTATATTGTAAAGATTGTGTTCACAACGGTGGAATGTATATTGTAAAGATTGTGTTCACAACGGTGGAATGTATATTGTAAAGATTGTGTTCACAACGGTGGAATGTATATTGTAAAGATTGTGTTCACAACGGTGGAATGTATATTGTAAAGATTGTGTTCACAACGGTGGAATGTATATTGTAAAGATTGTGTTCACAACGGTGGAATGTATATTGTAAAGATTGTGTTCACAACGGTGGAATGTATATTGTAAAGATTGTGTTCACAACGGTGGAATGTATATTGTAAAGATTGTGTTCACAACGGTGGAATGTATATTGTAAAGATTGTGTTCACAACGGTGGAATGTATATTGTAAAGATTGTGTTCACAACGGTGGAATGTATATTGTAAAGATTGTGTTCACAACGGTGGAATGTATATTGTAAAGATTGTGTTCACAACGGTGGAATGTATATTGTAAAGATTGTGTTCACAACGGTGGAATGTATATTGTAAAGATTGTGTTCACAACGGTGGAATGTATATTGTAAAGATTGTGTTCACAACGGTGGAATGTATATTGTAAAGATTGTGTTCACAACGGTGGAATGTATATTGTAAAGATTGTGTTCACAACGGTGGAATGTATATTGTAAAGATTGTGTTCACAACGGTGGAATGTATATTGTAAAGATTGTGTTGGAATGTACAACGGTGGAATGTATATTGTAAAGATTGTGTTCACAACGGTGGAATGTATATTGTAAAGATTGTGTTCACAACGGTGGAATGTATATTGTAAAGATTGTGTTCACAACGGTGGAATGTATATTGTAAAGATTGTGTTCACAACGGTGGAATGTATATTGTAAAGATTGTGTTCACAACGGTGGAATGTATATTGTAAAGATTGTGTTCACAACGGTGGAATGTATATTGTAAAGATTGTGTTCACAACGGTGGAATGTATATTGTAAAGATTGTGTTCACAACGGTGGAATGTATATTGTAAAGATTGTGTTCACAACGGTGGAATGTATATTGTAAAGATTGTGTTCACAACGGTGGAATGTATATTGTAAAGATTGTGTTCACAACGGTGGAATGTATATTGTAAAGATTGTGTTCACAACGGTGGAATGTATATTGTAAAGATTGTGTTCACAACGGTGGAATGTATATTGTAAAGATTGTGTTTCACAACGGTGGAATGTATATTGTAAAGATTGTGTTCACAACGGTGGAATGTATATTGTAAAGATTGTGTTCACAACGGTGGAATGTATATTGTAAAGATTGTGTTCACAACGGTGGAATGTATATTGTAAAGATTGTGTTCACAACGGTGGAATGTATATTGTAAAGATTGTGTTCACAACGGTGGAATGTATATTGTAAAGATTGTGTTCACAACGGTGGAATGTATATTGTAAAGATTGTGTTCACAACGGTGGAATGTATATTGTAAAGATTGTGTTCACAACGGTGGAATGTATATTGTAAAGATTGTGTTCACAACGGTGGAATGTATATTGTAAAGATTGTGTTCACAACGGTGGAATGTATATTGTAAAGATTGTGTTCACAACGGTGGAATGTATATTGTAAAGATTGTGTTCACAACGGTGGAATGTATATTGTAAAGATTGTGTTCACAACGGTGGAATGTATATTGTAAAGATTGTGTTCACAACGGTGGAATGTATATTGTAAAGATTGTGTTCACAACGGTGGAATGTATATTGTAAAGATTGTGTTCACAACGGTGGAATGTATATTGTAAAGATTGTGTTCACAACGGTGGAATGTATATTGTAAAGATTGTGTTCACAACGGTGGAATGTATATTGTAAAGATTGTGTTCACAACGGTGGAATGTATATTGTAAAGATTGTGTTCACAACGGTGGAATGTATATTGTAAAGATTGTGTTCACAACGGTGGAATGTATATTGTAAAGATTGTGTTCACAACGGTGGAATGTATATTGTAAAGATTGTGTTCACAACGGTGGAATGTATATTGTAAAGATTGTGTTCACAACGGTGGAATGTATATTGTAAAGATTGTGTTCACAACGGTGGAATGTATATTGTAAAGATTGTGTTCACAACGGTGGAATGTATATTGTAAAGATTGTGTTCACAACGGTGGAATGTATATTGTAAAGATTGTGTTCACAACGGTGGAATGTATATTGTAAAGATTGTGTTCACAACGGTGGAATGTATATTGTAAAGATTGTGTTCACAACGGTGGAATGTATATTGTAAAGATTGTGTTCACAACGGTGGAATGTATATTGTAAAGATTGTGTTCACAACGGTGGAATGTATATTGTAAAGATTGTGTTTACAACGGTGGAATGTATATTGTAAAGATTGTGTTCACAACGGTGGAATGTATATTGTAAAGATTGTGTTCACAACGGTGGAATGTATATTGTAAAGATTGTGTTCACAACGGTGGAATGTATATTGTAAAGATTGTGTTCACAACGGTGGAATGTATATTGTAAAGATTGTGTTCACAACGGTGGAATGTATATTGTAAAGATTGTGTTCACAACGGTGGAATGTATATTGTAAAGATTGTGTTCACAACGGTGGAATGTATATTGTAAAGATTGTGTTCACAACGGTGGAATGTATATTGTAAAGATTGTGTTCACAACGGTGGAATGTATATTGTAAAGATTGTGTTCACAACGGTGGAATGTATATTGTAAAGATTGTGTTCACAACGGTGGAATGTATATTGTAAAGATTGTGTTCACAACGGTGGAATGTATATTGTAAAGATTGTGAGTGTTCACAACGGTGGAATGTATATTGTAAAGATTGTGTTCACAACGGTGGAATGTATATTGTAAAGATTGTGTTCACAACGGTGGAATGTATATTGTAAAGATTGTGTTCACAACGGTGGAATGTATATTGTAAAGATTGTGTTCACAACGGTGGAATGTATATTGTAAAGATTGTGTTCACAACGGTGGAATGTATATTGTAAAGATTGTGTTCACAACGGTGGAATGTATATTGTAAAGATTGTGTTCACAACGGTGGAATGTATATTGTAAAGATTGTGTTCACAACGGTGGAATGTATATTGTAAAGATTGTGTTTCACAACGGTGGAATGTATATTGTAAAGATTGTGTGTGTTCACAACGGTGGAATGTATATTGTAAAGATTGTGTTCACAACGGTGGAATGTATATTGTAAAGATTGTGTTCACAACGGTGGAATGTATATTGTAAAGATTGTGTTCACAACGGTGGAATGTATATTGTAAAGATTGTGTTCACAACGGTGGAATGTATATTGTAAAGATTGTGTTTCACAACGGTGGAATGTATATTGTAAAGATTGTGTTCACAACGGTGGAATGTATATTGTAAAGATTGTGTTCACAACGGTGGAATGTATATTGTAAAGATTGTGTTCACAACGGTGGAATGTATATTGTAAAGATTGTGTTCACAACGGTGGAATGTATATTGTAAAGATTGTGTTCACAACGGTGGAATGTATATTGTAAAGATTGTGTTCACAACGGTGGAATGTATATTGTAAAGATTGTGTTCACAACGGTGGAATGTATATTGTAAAGATTGTGTTCACAACGGTGGAATGTATATTGTAAAGATTGTGTTCACAACGGTGGAATGTATATTGTAAAGATTGTGTTCACAACGGTGGAATGTATCAACCCTCTCACCTAAGAACACAATAATCATTTCGTTTTCTACTGTTCTGGTTAGAAAGTTGATTCAACTGTCTCACCTGAGAACACAATAATCATTTCTTTTTCTACTGTTGAGGGTAGGTAGTTGATTCAACCCTCTCACCTATGAACAAAATAATAATTTCGTTTTCTACTATTCTGGACAGGTAGTTGATTCAATCCTCTCATTTAAGAACACAATAATCATTTCTTTTCTATTGTTCAGGGTGAGTAGTTGATTCAACCCTCTCTCCTAAGAACACAATAATCATTTCTTTTCTACTGTTCAGGGTGGGTAGTTGATTCAACCCTCTCACCTACGAACACAATAATCATTTCGTTTTCTACTGTTCTAAGTAGGAAGTTGATTCAACCGTCTAACCTGAGAACACAATAATCATTTCTTTTTTACTGTTCTCGATAGGTAGTTGATTCAACCCTCTCACCTAAGTACAGAATAATGATTTCTTTTTCTACTGTTTTGGATTGGTAGTTGATTCAACCCTCTCACCTGAGAACACAATAATCCTTTCGTTTTCTACTTTTCTGAATACGTGGTTGATTCATCCCTCTCATTTAAGAACACAATAATCATTTCTTTTCTATTGTTCAGGGTGAGTAGTTGATTCAACCCTCTCACCTAAGAACACAATAATCATTTCTTTTTCTACTGTTCAGGGTGGGTAGTTGATTCAACCCTCTCACCTAAGAACACAATAATCATTTCGTTTTCTACTGTTCTAAGTAGGAAGTTGATTCAACCGTCTAACCTGAGAACACAATAATCATTTCTTTTTTACTGTTCTCGATAGGTAGTTGATTCAACCCTCTCACCTAAGTACAGAATAATCATTTCTTTTTCTACTGCTTTGGATTGGTAGTTGATTCAACCCTCTCACCTGAGAACACAATAATCATTTCGTTTTCTACTTTTCTGAATACGTGGTTGATTCATCCCTCTCACCTAAGAACACAATAATCATTTCGTTTTCTACTGTTCTGAGGAGGTAGTTGATTCAACCTTCTCACCCAAGAACACAAAAATCGTTTCGTTTTCTACTGTTCTGGGTACGTAGTTGATTCAACCCTCTCACCTTAGAACACAATAATCGTTTTTTTTCTATTGTTCAGGGTGGGTAGTTGATTCAACCCTCTTACCTAAGAACACAATAATCATTTCGTTTTCTACTGTTATAAGTAGGAAGTTGATTCAACAGTCTCAGCTGAGAACACAATAATCATTTTTTTTCTACTATTCAGGGTAGGTAGTTTATTCATCACTCTCACCTATGAACACAATAATCATTTCGTTTTCTACTATTCTGGATAGGTAGTTGATTCAACCCCCTCTCCTGAGAACACAATAATCATTTCTTTTTCTACTGTTCTGGAAAGGTATTTGATTCCACCCTCTCACCTAAAATCACAATTATCATTTCGTTTTCTACTGTTCTGGGTACGTTGTTGATTCAACCCTCCCACCTAAGAACACAATAATCATTTCTTTTCTACTGTTCTGGATAGGTATTTGATTCCACCCTCTCACCTAAAATCACAATTATCATTTCGTTTTCTACTGTTCTGGGTACGTTGTTGATTCAACCCTCCCACCTAAGAACACAATAAGCATTTAGTTTTCTACTATTCTGGCTAGGTAGTTGATTCAGCCCTCTTACCTGAGATCACAATAATCATTTCTTTTCTACTGTTCAGGGTGGGTAGTTGATTCAACCCTCACACGTAAGAACACAATAATGATTTCGTTTTCTACTGTTCAAGGTGGGTAGTTGATTCAACCCTTTCAGCTAAGAACACAATAATCATTTCGTTTTCTACTGTTCTGGGTAGGAAGTTGATTCAAACGTCTCACCTGAGAACACAATAATCATTTCGTTTTTAACTATTCTAGATAGGCAGTTGATTCAACCCTCTCACCTTACAACACAATAATCATTTCGTTTTCTACTTTTCTGGATACGTGGTTGATTCAACCCTCTCACCTAAGAACACAATATTCATTTATTTTTCTACTTTTCTGGGTACGTAGTTGATTCAACCCTCTCATCTTAGAACACAATAATCATTTCGTTTTCTACTTTTCTGGGTACGAAGTTCATTCAACCTTCTTACCTAAGAACACAATAATCATTTCTTTTTCTACTGTTCTGGATAGGTATTTGATTCCACCGTCTCACCTAAAAACACAATTATCATTTCGTTTTCTACTGTTCTCGGTACGTTGTTGATTCAACCCTCCCACCTAAGAACACAATAATCATTTCGTTTTCTACTGTTCTGGGTAGGAAGTTGATTCAAACGTCTCACTTGAGAACACAATAATCATTTCGTTTTCTGCTGTTCTGGAGAGGTAGTTGATTCAACCCTATCACCTAAGAACACAATAATCAATTTGTTTTCTACTGTTCAGGGTGGGTAGTTGATTCAACCCTCTCACCTAAGAACACAATAATCATTTCATTTTCTACTGTTCAGGGTGGGTAGTTGATTCAACCCTCTCACCTAAGAACACAATATTCATTTATTTATTCTACTTTTCTGGGTACGTAGTTGATTCAACCCTCTCATCTTAGAACACAATAATCATTTCGTTTTCTACTTTTCTGGGTACGTAGTTCATTCAACCTTCTTACCTAAGAACACAATAATCATTTCTTTTTCTACTGTTCTGGATAGGAAGTTGATTCAAACGTCTCACTTGAGAACACAATAATCATTTCGTTTTGTACTGTTCTGGGTAGAAAGTTGATTCAACTGTCTCACCTGAGAACACAATAATCATTTCTTTTTCTACTGTTCAGGGTAGGTAGTTGATTCAACCCTCTCACCCAAGAACACAAAAATCATTTCGTTTTCTACTGTTCTGGGTACGTAGTTGATTCAACCCTCTTACCTAAGAACACAATAATCATTTCGTTTTCTACTGTTCTACGTAGGAAGTTGATTCAACCGTCTAATTTGACAACACAATAATCATTTCCTTTTTACTGTTATGGATAGGTAGTTGATTCAACCCTCTCACCTGAGAACACAATAATCATTTCTTTTTCTACTGTTCAGGGTGGGTAGTTGATTCAACCCTCTCACCTAAGAACACAATAATCATTTCGTTTTCAACTGTTCTAAGTAGGAAGTTGATTCAACCGTCTAACCTGAGAACACAATAATCATTTCTTTTTTACTGTTTTGGATAGGTAGTTGATTCAACCCTCTCACCTAAGTACAGAATAATCATTTCTTTTCTACTGTTTTGGATTGATAGTTGATTCAACCCTCTCACCTGAGAACACAATAATCATTTCGTTTTCTACTTTTCTGGATACGTGGTTGATTCAACCCTCTCACCTAAGAACACAATAATCATTTCGTTTTCTACTGTTCTGAGTAGGTAGTTTATTCAACCCTCTCACCCAAGAACACAAAAATCATTTCGTTTTCTGCTGTTCTGGGTACGTAGTTAATTAAACCCTCTCACCTTAGAACACAATAATCATTTCGTTTTCTACTGTTCTAAGTAGGAAGTTGATTCAACCTTCTCACCTAAGAATACAATAAAATTTCGTTTTCTACTGTTCTGAATAGGTAGTTGATTCAACCCTCTCACCCAAGAACACAAAAATCATTTCGTTTTCTACTGTTCTGGGTACGTAGTTGATTCAACCCTCTCACCTAAGAACACAAAAATCATTTCGTTTTCTACTGTTCTGGGTACGTAGTTGATTCAACCCTCTCACCTAAGAACATAATAATCATTTCGTTTTCTACTGTTCTAAGTAGGAAGTTGATTCAACCGTCTAACCTAAGAACACAATAATCATTTCTTTTTCTATTGTTCAGGGTGGGTAGTTGATTCAACCCTCTCACCTAAGAACACAATAATCATTTCGTTTTCTACTGTTCTGGATAGGTATTTGATTCCACCCTCTCACATAAAAACACAATTATCATTTCGTTTTCTACTGTTCTGGGTACGTTGTTGATTCAACCCTCCCACCTAAGAACACAATAATCATTTCGTTTTCTACTATTCTGGATAGGTAGTTGATTCAGCCCTCTCAACTGAGATCACAATAATCATTTCTTTTTCTACTGTTCAGGGTGGGTAGTTGATTCAACCTCACATTTAAGAACACAATAATCATTTCGTTTTCTACTGTTCTGGGTAGGAAGTTGATTCAACCCTCACACCTAAGAACACAATAATGATTTCGTTTTCTACTGTTCAATGTGGGTAGTTGATTCAACCCTCTCACCTAAGCACACAATAATCATTTCGTTTTCTACTGTTCTGGGTAGGAAGTTGATTCAAACGTCTCACCTGAGAACACAATAATCATTTCGTTTTACTATTCTAGATAGGCAGTTGATTCAACCCTCTCACCTGAGAACACAATAATCATTTCTTTTTCTATTGTTCAGTGTACGTAGTTGATGCAACCCTCTCACCTAAGAACACAATAATCATTTTTTTTTCTACTGTTCAGGGTACGTAGTTGATTCAACCTTCTCACCTAAGAACACAATAACCATTTTGTTTTCTAGTGTTCTGGGTATGCAGTTGATTCAACCCTCTCACCTAGGAACACAACAGTCATTTTGTTTTCTACTGTTCTGGATAGGTAGTTGTTTCAACCCTCTCACCTAAGAACACAATAATCATTTTGTTTTGTACTATTCTGGGTACGTAGTTGATTCAATCCTCTCACCTAAGAACACAATAGTGATTTTGTTTTCTACTGTTCTGGACAGGTAGTTGAGGACACATAATTTTTTTTTTTATGCCACAAAGTGTAACACGTGAAGTTTCAAACCAACTGAACTACTCTCACAGTTGACGTATAACCAACGGTTATGTGTGAAGTTTTAACCTTTTGGCAACGAAGGAATGTTAATTTCCAAACCTGACACTGTATTTATTATCAAAGTAGTACAACGTATCAATGTGACAAAAAGGGTATCAGAGATAAATAAAGAAACGTGAGGTACCGAAACGTAAGAAGTATAACATGACAAAATGCGATACTGTTGATAAGAGAGGCAGTTAGTAATACATAGATAAAGAAACTTATGTAACTGAAACATTAAAATGAAAGACAAAGCATGTCTGGTCAAAAATATACATAGTTTATAGAATACATCATATTAAACAACGCGACTATTGAAGAGAAGTGATTGTTAAGGCTGCGAAACCAGATATAAAGTGTAGGGAGTGAAAGATCCAGTACCCAATAAAACGTGGACCTTAGAGATTTGTCTGATACATCACATGGTTCCTCGCTACTAGTGGAGCATGAAATCTGCCATGTTTATCAGCTACGAGTCTATTCGGTTCACAGGAGTGCCTTTTCATACTCATCATATACAGGGTTCGCTGTCAGTGAACAACTGATGAGTTTAAAAGTCATAATAGCACTAAATATTGCCATAACAGAACGAGCAACTACATAGTAGGTTACCACCTTCACCAGAAAGAGGATATCGCTGTTGTAAACTAAATGTCCGTTTTAAACATATGTTATAATTCGTGTATTAACGCTAGTTTAACATACATTTCGAGATGTTACGATGAGTTTAAGAATGAAGTTCAACTCTGAGCAGTGTACATGTTTCGAGCTTCCATTTCTCATGAGAAAGAAAAACACAATTATTGCTCCTTCAGGAACATAAAAACACATTACAAGAGATCAAATAGAACATAATATAAGGTTTCTTTAAATATCTGTCATCATATCCCTCGTGACTTTCTGGCCTGTGTCTGAGAAAATCTCTGCATAATTAGCCGATTTTAAACAATGCAATTACAGAGACGAATGACAACAATTATATCTTAATCACTTCTCTTAATGATCGTCGAAAAATCATTAAAATAATCAATTACTGAGCGTAGTAAGATGATTCTTGATGAAGAAACAAACAAAACGACTTATAACATTATACTAGTGGCCCATTCCTTGTCTCATCAAATTAGGTCACAGAAACTAAAACCATGATTGACGAAATCTGGTCTTTTGAACCGAAGATTTTTTTAAATGTTCTCTAGCTATTGTAAACATCAGATTATACAGATAAAACCACAAATTAAACACAGATGTAAATTAAAACACACTGCATGAATATTATCAAACATAACTACATTGATTGATTGTTTGGAATTCAGCAAAAAACTACACAAAGGTCGATCTGTGCTCTGCTCACCACGGGTATCGAAACCCGGATTGTAGCGTTGGGAGACCGCAAACATTCCGTTGTGCCACTGGAGTCGCATATAAATATATAAAAAAATAAAAATACTTAAAAAGAACTGGAAATAAAACAATATGTAAAGACTGTGGAATTATGGTACAATGAAAGAAAACGTTTAATAAATAAAAGCACTGATAAAAGTAGCAGGAGAGGCGTTTTGGTACATGCGCAGTGAGAAATTATGGCCAAAGTAACAACCTATAGATTAAAAAAAAACAAAATATATAAATATATATAAAGAATCAGAGCAAACCTTTGAAAAATCCTCAAAGTGTTACGTGGTACCATTAATTTGAAAAATATCATAACGTGAAGAGATTAGTTTCATTTCATTTGTCAAAGTTAATCCTATCTTGTCATGAGGGTCCTCCATCACTAAAAAATCACGAAGCATATTAGTGACAGTCAGACCTGTATTTACAACTGTTATTCTTTCATACGAAACATCTCTCGATCTTTAGTTTCATATCTTAAAACAAATATGTAACAGCAGGAACACACATGGATTTGAAGGATTTGGGTGATTCTACAACAATTACTATGTAGAGAAGTAGATCTCTGTAAATGTTATATTTTAACTCTCTTTAATGAAAGTCTTTGTTCTAATTATTAGTTATCTACTATAATATACGTCTAGTCATGAAAACTAGAAATAACCAGCGATTTTCAAATCTTTATGACCGTATCTTGCGTAAACAATCGTCTGCCAGTGATACGAACAAGACAACCGTTCAAATCCTATACTTATCATGAATTACATGTGTTGACTAATATTACTACCATGTTAACTTGTTAGAGTAATTGCATATTTTAGTAATATTACTACCATGTTAACTTATTAGAGCAATCTGCATATTTTAGTAATATTACTACCATGTTAACTTATTAGAGCAATCTGTATATTTTAGTAATATTACTACCATGTTAACTTATTAGAGTAATCTGCATATTTTAGTAATATTACTACCATGTTAACTTATTAGAGCAATCTGTATATTTTTGTAATATTACTACCATGTTAACTTATTAGAGCAATCTGCATATTTTAGTAATATTACTACCATGTTAACTTATTAAAGTAATCTGTTATTTCAATAATTGAAAATAAATTTGTTTCTGTATTTATTATAACTAAAAAGTTGCTAATGCTTGTAGTACCTTCAAATTTGGCCTTTCAAATTCAACAGACACTGGTTTGTTATTGGTCACCTAGTTAATGCTAACTTAAAAATTTGACATATTATTCATGTGACTAAAAGCAGTCAAAACATGATTTCTAATTGTATCCAAGTTGTTTTTTTCGAAGTATACCAGAAAAACCCGCCCGATGTTCCAGGTATTTCTTCATCACAGATAGTCACTTCATCAGGTCATGTTGGACATATTAATGTTTTCGTCAATAACATGAATTGTCAATGTTTACCAAATCAAAACCGATTACAACAGTGTTAGAAGCTTTTTGGAAACAGATTATTTGTTAATCTGAATATAAAATACAAGTTACAAAATCTTATCAGGTATTGAATAGAATATTGTTCTCACAATTATGTAAGAACACAATACGTCCTCGTTAGGTTGTTTTTATATGGGTTACTTTCTCTATACGTCAGAGTACTTAATTAGTACATTTATTATCTACGTCAGAATACGGTGCTGATCGTCTATACGAAACGTACGTTGTTACTTTAACACGGAGCTAATTCAATTATTCATTTTTCTATTGAAAAAGCTTATATCACAAGATATAAGGAAGTAGAAGTACGCTTTGGTTAAATACTAGTAAATAAGTTACTAATTTAATTATCTTTGTTTTAACAGTGATGAGTAGGATCATGCCTGCAGGGCATGGGGTTCAAAACGGAGAAAAGCATACGCTCTCGGAGGGTAACTGAAAAACAAAGGAGAGAAAATATGGAATAAATAACAGATCGGATAGAGAGACAGAGAAATAATTGTAAGGATATAAAGGTTAACATTTGACTTTTGTTTTTTTCTTCACTCATTTCCTTATTGTTGGAGCGCGAGCACATGCATGTCAGTAAATAATTGAACAGTGGACGAAGAGAGTTTGTTTGTTTCTTTTTTTGGAATTTCGCACAAAGCTGCTCGAGGGCTATCTGTGCTAGCCGTCCCTAATTTAGCAGTGTAAGACTAGAGGGAAGGCAGCTAGTCATCACCACCCACCGCCAACTCTTGGGCTACTCTTTTACCAACGAATAGTGGGATTGATCATCACTTTATAACGCCCCACAGCTAAGAGGGCGATCATATTTGGTGTGACAGGAATTCGAACCCTGCGATCATCGGATTACGAGACGAGCGTCTTTACCATTTGGCCATGCTGGTCGAGATGATACAATGACTAATGTAATTCTGTGTCTTTTTTTTTCTGCTTTCACGTCTCGGTTTGGTATGGTTTGTTATGAATTTCGCGCAAAGCTACACGAAGGCTATCTGCGCTAGCCGTCCCTAATTAAGCAGTGGAAGGCAACTAGTCATCACCACCCATCACCAACTTTTGGGCTACTCTTTTACCAACGAATAGTGGGATTAACTATCACATTACAACGCCCCCACGGCTGAAAGGGCGAGCACGTTTGGTGTGACGGGGATTCAAAACCGCGACCCTCAGATTACGAGTCAAATGCCTTACCCACTTAGCCATGCGGGGCCCTCCGATTGCTACATAAAAAGTTAAAAACTTTATACTCATACTCGGCCTGAGTTCTAACCCACACCGTCCAATGTGAATTGTAAGTTTAATGAATTTGCGCACACTTTTGTTTACTTATAAAGTGGAAGAATATGTTGTTGAAATGATAGCATTTATCGAAAATAAGGTATTAGTTATAGTTTACACCATAAGAGGAAAAGGTTATATATTCAACTGTTAAAAGAAAGGATACATTTCTTGTACAACCTAATAGACATGAAAACACACTAAAAGATGTTTCTTTACAGTGTTAAAACACGAACGGGTTTCAATTATAGTTCAAAACATTTCGTCAGCTATGTTGTAGGATTTTGTACGAATTTTAACAGTATTTTCATTTCCATATATCTTAACGATTGATTCCCTGCTTTGTTACTACACACTGTATTATTATTATTTTAAATTTGTCCTGTTAGACACGTGTGCGATGCAAAGGTTTATCCAATCTCATAAGGTATTCATGTGTGCGATACAAAGGATTACCCAATCTCATACGATAGTCGTGTTAAAGTAAAACTATTTGTACATATTAATAGTTTCTCTCCACTAGGCGATTTAAATCACAATTGGAAGAGACACATAGCATTCCGACTTAACAAGTTTTGAAGTAAAATACATTTTAACGTTAACGTAAAATTGGAGAAAGAATATAACGAATGCATTATTCGGGTTATTTATAAGGAGGCTAATGACAAACGAAATTATTCCGACAGATAGATACACATACCAGTCCAACTCTTTGATGGCTCGGGGGTTCGTATCCCCGTCGCGCCAAACATGCTTGCCCTTTCAGCCGTGGGGGCTTTATAAGTGACGGTCAATCCCACTATTCGTTGGTAAAAGAGTAGCCCAAGAGTTGGCAGTAGGTGGTGATGACTAGCTGCCTTCCCTCTAGTCTTACACTGCTAAATTAGGGACGGCTAGCACAGATAGCCCTCGAGTAGCTTTGTGCGAAATTAAAAAAACAAACAACTCTTTGAACAAATTAAGGTCTTGGATTTCTGTTCATCGCGGCCTCAAAATTGCCGAAGTCTCAAGAAGATTTTAATTTTTAAATTACCAAATTGAATTTATATATCTTCAAATGATTAATGAAAAAAAATACTTATTTAACAATGGCTGGTAGATTTTGTTTTTTAAATAAAGTCAAAGATTCAACAAAAGCCAAAATTCCCACAATTCCTAGCAAAATGCGGTTGTACTCAGTTTATAAACACGTTGTTTGCTAATGTCCCGTTGTTCTCATATACTCGAGTTTAATTACCAAATTTGAATGTTTTAACACTAGCCGATCGACTAATAGCATATTCTAATGCTGTTTTTTTTATTATTACTTTCGCAGGTTAGGCCATAATAGCTGCTAGATGCTTCATATTATATCAATGTTGATTTACTAATATTTGCACAAATTCACGACGCACAGGATAAGGCCCATCATTCTGTTTCGTGACAACAGCGAGAAATAAGGCTTATACCTCAGTCAAATATATCAATAAAACATATCTAATTACTAGCACCTAAGGATTTAATTAATCTAAGTAACAAAAATATTGGGAAAATAATACATCTTTGGAAGAAATACCGTTATATGTAAGTATATTACCTGATTTTATACATTTCAAACGCATTGTGACGGTTGTAATGTCAACTAACCACATCTGCTTCGTAGACTGACAGAAGATAAAAACTTTAGGAAAAAATGAATAACGCCACCTGATAAATATAAAATATTCTGATGGAATTATGTTTATGAATTAATTATGTATCGCCAGGAAATATAAAAGGACAAACTAGAATTTATTAAGATTAATAATGTATTTTACAGGAATTTTAGTGGAAAGATAAATACAAAAAATATGCGTGTATTTTCAGTGATGACGAGAAAATCCACTTGTAGAGAAAAATATATATGTAAAAACGGCTGGTTTGGGTTGAAACATTTTTTTATACAGAGGAGCGAACAACGTTTCGACCTTCTTCCTCTCTATAAAAAAAAAAATTCTCAACCCACACCAGCCGTTTTACATATATGCGTGTATTTTATTTCTATTTTAAGCACAGTGTAAGATATGGACCATCACGCACCACGCATTCAATAAGTAAATTTGAAACAGATAATTTTGAATGACAAGAAATGTGCGTATATAAAATTGCGAAATAAGATTGAAAAGTCACTTCGGGAATTAAAATCCGTAGTGATAAGATATTTGAGCGTAGAGGTTTTAATAAAATGAAAATATTATACTAAATGATTGCTCTCCAGTCAAAGAACATATCCTGTCGGCAATATTTAATAAACAAGAAACAAATATATCGTAACGCGAAAACAGAAACTCTGTAAGTAGAAACAATCAATACAATTAGGTAAATATATATAGAAAACTTTGAATAGTTTAATATAACATTATGAATAAAAATACAACTCTCAAACTCTAAAACTATTTGTTTTACGACATGTTGCATACCTCTACAGTATTTATAAAGGTACATTTTATTTTGCGTTAGGCCTTAGGCCTAGACTGGTAAAGTCCAACAATTTAAACAAAATAAACAGTAACAGTACAGAATTCTTTTCTGAGTTAATCCTTAATGGATAGAGTTTACACAAGTTTACGAGAAACGTTACTTTCAAAAAACTCATGAAATTGAGATTATCCAAAGTAAGTTTCCATCATAGTATTTTAATATTTACAAACATTTAGTAGTCAAAGATTGCCTTCATGATTATTTGACTTTGAAGTTTTAGCCTTCATTGCAATAAATCCGGTTTATATTTTTGTTAAACACACACACGAAAAAACACCATAGTAGATCTACCATCGACTATTTTGAAAAATCTTCAGTTTATTAAGAAGATAGCATCCTCTAAATGTGTTGTAAATATCTTGTTTAGTTCATCAAAATTTTATCTTTGATAACTGCACAGCCGAAGTTGGAGAATCACATAGCATTTTAAATGGATTTTGATAATAATAGTATTGCCAAGGGACACAACAGGGTATCTAAAGAGTTCTGCGATCAAATATAAACTTTTAAAACACACTCATGAATTTTTATATAAAGAAAAATACAGACTCGTTGTTTTACAAAACAACTACTGTACAAAAGTACATTACTGCTGTAAAATTTAAATAAACAAATTGTTTTGCAAAATTTGTTTAAAATGTTTCGACAGGGATTTCAGAAGCATATATAAAGTATTTCAAAGATAGTTTTACAGCTCATGGTATTTTTGATTAACTATTAATCTCCTAAACTTACATCGAGATTCAACAGACAAATTTTAAATACCTAAATTTGAAATTAGTACAATCTTAGTTCTGTAAGCTAAGTTTTTGATATTTTGATTTAAATGTTTGCTAGGGGGAACTAATGATGACGATGATGTTAATAATCTGTAAAATTTTGTTAATTATGAACAAATAATAGTAGAGTATAAATAGAAGAATTAATTAATGAATAATAAGTACTTCACATCTTTCCTATGTAATAACAACTCACTTTATTGTCAGTGAATGTTAAGTCTCTGCTTCTATAAAAACTCTCCTTATTGTCACTGGATGTTCAGTCTCTGCTTCTTTGTGGTTTAATAAAAACTCTCCTTATTGTCAGTGGATGTTCAGTCTCTGCTTCTTTGTGGTCTAATAAAAACTCTCCTTATTGTCATTAGTTGTTCAGTCTCTGCTTCTTTGTGGTGTAATAAAAATTCTTATTGTCACTGGATATTCAGTCTCTGCTTCTTTGTGGTCTAATAAAAATTCTCCTTATTGTCACTGGATATTCAGTCTTTGCTTCTTTGTGGTGTAATAACAAGTCTCCTTATTGTCAGTGAATGTTCAGTCTTTGCTTCTTTGTGGTCAATTAAAAACTCTCCTTATTGTCACTGGTTGTTCAGTCTCTGTTTCTTTAGGGTATAATAAAAACTCTTCTTATTGTCATTGCATGTTCAGTCTTTGCTTCTTTATGGTTTAATAAAAACTCCTCTTATTGTCACTGGTTGTTCATCTCGGGTTCTTTGCGGTCTAATAAAAACTCTCCATATTGTAACTGGTTCTTCAGTCTCTCCTTTTTTTGTGGTCTAATAAAAACTCTTCTTATTGTCATTCGATGTTCAGTCTCTGCTTCTTTGTGGTGTAATAACAACTCTCCTTGTTGTCAGTGAATGTTCAGTCTCTCCTTCTTTATGGTCTAATAAAAACTCTTCTTATTGTCACTCGATTATCAGACTCTGCTTCTTTGTGGTTTAATAAAAACTCCTCTTATTGTCACTGGTTGTTCATCTCTGGTTCTTTGCGGTCTAATAAAAACTCTCCATATTGTAACTGGTTCTTCAGTCTCTCCTTCTTTGTGGTCTAATATAAACTCTCCTTATTGTCAGTGGATGTTCAGTGTCTGCTTTTTGTGGTGTAATAACAACTCTCCTTATTGTCAGTGGATGTTCAGACTCTGTTTCTTTGTGGTCTAATAAAAACTCTTCTTATTGTTACTGGTTGTTGAGTCTCTACTTCTTTGCGGTGTAATAAATACTCTCCTTATTATCACTGGATGTTCAGTCTCTTCTTCTTTGTTGTGTAATAAAAACTGTTATTTTTGTCACTGGATGTTCAGCTCTGCTTCTTTGTGGTGTAATAAAAACTCCCCTTATTGTGACTGGTTGTTCAGTCTTTCCTTTTTTGCGGTCAAATAAAAACTCTTCTTATTGTCAGTGGATGTTCAGTCTCCACTTCTTTGTGGTGTAATAAAAACTCTTCTTATTGTCACTCCATGTTCAGTCTCTGCTTCTTTGTGGTCTAATAAAAATTCTTCTTATTGTCAATGGTAGTTCAGTCTCTCCATCTTTGCGGTCTAATAAAACTCTCCTTATTGTCACTGGATGTTCAGTGTCTGCTTTTTGTGGTGTAATAACAACTCTCCTTATTGTCAGTGGATGTTCAGTCTCTGCTTCTTTGTGGTCTAATAAAAATTCTTCTTATTGTCACTGGTTATTCAGTCTCTGCTACTTTGCGGTCTAAGAAAAACTCTCCTTATTGTCATTGTATGTTCAGTCTCTCATTCTTTGCGGTCTAATAAAAACTCTTCTTATTGTCACTGGATATTCAGTCTCTGCTTCTTTGTGGTGTAATAACAACTCTCCTTATTTTCAGTGGATGTTCAGTCTCTGCTTCTTTGTGGTCTAATAATATTCTCCTTATTATCAGTGGATGTTCAGTCTCTGCGTATTTATGGTGTAATAAAACTTATTGACACTGGATATTCAGTCTCTGCTTTTTGTGGTCCAATATAAACTCTCCTTATTGTCAGTGGATGTTCAGTCTCTGCTTCTTTGTGGTCTAATAAAAACTCTCCTGGATGTTCAGTAATTGTCACTGGATGTTCAGTCTCTGTTTTTTGTGGTGTAATAAAACTCTCCTTATTGTCAGTGGATGTTCAGTGTCTGCTTCTTTGTGGTCTAATAAAAACTCTCCTTATTGTCAGTGGATGTTCAGTCTCTGCTTCTTTGTGGTCTAATAAAACTCTCCTTATTGTCACTGGATGTTCAGACTCGGCTTCTTTGTGATCTAATAAAACTCTTTTTATTGTCACTGGATGTTCAGTGTCTGCTTTTTGTGGTGTAATAACAACTCTCCTTATTGTCACTGGATATTCAGTCTTTGCTTCTTTGCGGTGTAATAACAAGTCTCCTTATTGTCACTGGATATTCAGTCTCTGCTTCTTTATGGTCAATTAAAAACTCTCCTTATTGTCACAGGTTGTTCAGTCTCTGTTTCTTTAGGGTATAATAAAAACTCTCTTTATTGTCATTGCATGTTCAGTCTTTGCTTCTTTGTGGTTTAATAAAAACTCTTCTTATTGTCACTGGTTGTTCATCTTTGGTTCTTTGCGGTCTAATAAAAACTCTCCATATTGTAACTGGTTGTTCAGTCTCTCCTTTTTTGTGGTCTAATAAAAACTCTTCTTATTGTCATTGGATGTTCAGTCTCTGCTTCTTTGTGGTGTAATAACAACTCTCCTTGTTGTCAGTGAATGTTCGGTCTCTCCTTCTTTATGGTCTAATAAAAACTCTCCTTATTGTCAGTGAATGTTCAGTCTCTCCTTCTTTGTGGTCTAATAAAAACGCTCCTTATTGTCACTGGATGTTCAGTCTCTGCTTCTTTGTGGTCTAATAAAAACTCTTCTTACTGTCACTGGATGTTCAGTCTCTGCTTCTTTGTGGTCTAATAAAAAATTTTATTGTCACTATATATTCAGTCTCTGCTTGTTTGTGATCTAATAAAAAAATCTCCTTATTATCACTGGATGTTCAGTCTTTGCTTCTTTGTGGTGTAATAAAAACTCTTCTTATTGTCACTCCATTATCAGACACTGCTTCTTTGTGGTGTAATAACAACTCTCCTTATTTTCAGTGGATGTTCATTCTCTGCTTCTTTGTGGTCTAATAAATAACTCTCCGTATTGTGACTGGATGTTCAGTCTCTGATTATTTGTGGTCTAATAAAAACTCTCCTTATTATCAGTGGATGTTCAGTCTCTGCTTTTTTCTGGTCTAATATAAACTCTCCCTATTATCAGTGGATGTTCAGTGTCTGCTTTTTGTGGTGTAATAACAACTCTCCTTATTGTCAGTGGATGTTCAGTATCTGCTTCTTTGTGATCTAATAAAAACTCTCCTTATTGTCACTGGTTGTTCATCCTTTACTTCTTTGTGGTGTAATAAAACTCTTTTATTGTCACTGGATGTTCTGACTCTGTTTCTTTGTGGTCTAATAAAACCCTTCTTATTGTTACTGGTTGTTGAGTCTCTACTTCTTTGTGCTGTAATAAAAACTCTCCTTATTATCACTGGATGTTCAGTCTCTTCTTCTTTATGGTTTAATAAAAACTCCTCTTATTGTCACTGGTTGTTCATCTCGGGTTCTTTGCGGTCTAATAAAAACTCTCCATATTGTAACTGGTTCGTCAGTCTCTCCTTTTTTTGTGGTCTAATAAAAACTCTTCTTATTGTCATTGGATATTCAGTCTCTGCTTCTTTGTGGTCTAATAAAAATTCTCCTTATTGTCACTGGATATTCAGTCTTTGCTTCTTTGTGGTGTAATAACAAGTCTCCTTATTGTCAGTGAATGTTCTGTCTCTGCTTCTTTGTGGTCAATTAAAAACTCTCCTTATTGTCACTGGTTGTTCAGTCTCTGTTTCTTTAGGGTATAATAAAAACTCTCCTTATTGTCATTGCATGTTCAGTCTTTGCTTCTTTATGATTTAATAAACACTCCTCTTATTGTCACTGGTTGTTCATCTCGGGTTCTTTGCGGTCTAATAAAACTCTCCATATTGTAACTGGTTCTTCAGTCTCTCCTTTTTTTTGTGGTCTAATAAAACTCTTCTTATTGTCATTGGATGTTCAGTCTCTGCTTCTTTGTGGTGTAATAACAACTCTTCTTGTTGTCAGTGAATGTTCAGTCTCTCCTTCTTTATGGTCTAATAAAAACTCTTCTTATTGTCACTCGATTATCAGACTCTGCTTCTTTGTGGTTTAATAAAAACTCCTCTTATTGTCACTGGTTGTTCATCTCTGGTTCTTTGCGGTCTAATAAAAACTCTCCATATTGTAACTGGTTCTTCAGTCTCTCCTTCTTTGTGGTCTAATATAAACTCTCCTTATTGTCAGTGGATGTTCAGTGTCTGCTTTTTGTGGTGTAATAACAACTCTCCTTATTGTCAGTGGATATTCAGACTCTGTTTCTTTGTGGTCTAATAAAAACTCTTCTTATTGTTACTGGTTGTTGAGTCTCTACTTCTTTTCGGTGTAATAAATACTCTCCTTATTATCACTGGATGTTCAGTCTCTTCTTCTTTGTTGTGTAATAAAAACTGTTATTTTTGTCACTGGATGTTCAGCTCTGCTTCTTTGTGGTGTAATAAAAACTCCCCTTATTGTGACTGGTTGTTCAGTCTTTCCTTCTTTGCGGTCAAATAAAAACTCTTCTTATTGTCACTGGATATTCAGTCTCTGCTTCTTTGTGGTGTAATAAAAACTCTTCTTATTGTCAGTGGATGTTCAGTCTCCACTTCTTTGTGGTGTAATAAAAACTCTTCTTATTGTCACTGGTTGTTCAGTCTCTGCTACTTTGCGGTCTAAGAAAAACTCTCCTTATTGTCACTGTATGTTCAGTCTCTCATTCTTTGCGGTCTAATAAAAACTCTTCTTATTGTCACTGGATATTCAGTCTCTGCTTCTTTGTGGTGTAATAACAACTCTCCTTATTTTCAGTGGATGTTCAGTCTCTGCTTCTTTGTGGTCTAATAATATTCTCCGTATTGTCACTGGATGTTCAGTCTCTGATTATATTGTGGTCTAATAAAAACTCTCCTTATTATCAGTGGATGTTCAGTCTCTGCGAATTTATGGTGTAATAAAAACTTATTGACACTGGATATTCAGTCTCTGCTTTTTGTGGTCCAATATAAACTCTCCTTATTGTCAGTGGATGTTCAGTCTCTGCTTCTTTGTGGTCTAATAAAAATCTAATTGTCAGTGGATGTTCAGTCTCTTCGCTTCTTTGTGGTCTAATAAAACTTTGTCACTAGATATTCAGTCTGTTTTTGTGGTGTAATAACAACTCTCCTTATTGTCAGTGGATGTTCAGTCTCTGCTTCTTTGTGGTCTAATAAAACTTCCTTATTGTCACTGGTTGTTCAGTCTTTGCTTCTTTGTGGTGTAATAAAAACTCTCCTTATTGTCACTGGATGTTCAGTCTCTGCTTTTTGTGGTCTAATAAAAACTCTCCTTATTGTCACTGGATGTTCAGTCTCTGCTTTTTTGTGGTGTAATAACAACTCTCCTTATTGTCACTGGATATTCAGTCTCTGCTTCTTTGTGGTGTAATAACAATTGTCACTGGATATTCAGTCTCTGCTTCTTTGTGGTCAATTAAAACTCTCCTTATTGTCACAGGTTGTTCAGTCTCTGTTTCTTTAGGGTATAATAAAATCTCTCCTTATTGTCATTGCATGTTCAGTCTTTGCTTCTTTGTGGATTAATAAAAACTCTTCTTATTGTCACTGGTTGTTCATCTTTGGTTCTTTGTGGTCTAATAAAACTCTCTCATATTGTAACTGGTTGTTCAGTCTCTCCTTTTTTGTGGTCTAATAAAAACTCTTCTTATTGTCATTGGATGTTCAGTCTCTGCTTCTTTGTGGTGTAATAACAACTCTCCTTGTTGTCAGAGAATGTTCAGTCTCTCCTTCTTTATGGTCTAATAAAAACTCTCCTTATTGTCAGTGAATGTTCATTCTCTCCTTCTTTGTGGTCTAATAAAAACGCTCCTTATTGTCACTGGATGTTCAGTCTCTGCCTCTTTGTGGTCTAATAAAAACTCTTCTTACTGTCACTGGATGTTCAGTCTCTGCTTCTTTGTGGTCTAATAAAAAATTCTTATTGTTACTATATGTTCAGTCTCTGCTTGTTTGTGGTCTAATAAAAAAATCTCCTTATTATCACTGGATGTTCAGTCTCCGCTTCTTTGTGGTGTAATAAAAACTCTTCTTATTGTCACTCCATTATCAGACACTGCTTCTTTGTGGTGTAATAACAACTCTCCTCATTTTCAGTGGATGTTCATTCTCTGCTTCTTTGTGGTCTAATAAAGAACTCTCCGTATTGTGACTGGATGTTCAGTCTCTGATTATTTGTGGTCTAATAAAACCCTTCTTATTGTTACTGGTTGTTGAGTCTCTACTTCTTTGTGCTGTAATAAAAACTCTCCTTATTATCACTGGATGTTCAGTCTCTTCTTCTTTGTGGTGTAATAAAAACTGTTATTATTGTCACTGGATGTTCTACTCTGCTTATTTGTGGTGTAATAAAAACTCTCCTTATTGTGACTGGTTGTTCAGTCTTTCCTTCTTTGCGTTCAAATAAAAACTCTTATTATTGTCACTGGATATTCAGTCTCTGCTTCTTTGTGGTGTAATAAAAACTCTTCTTATTGTCAGTGGATGTTCAGTCTCTCCTTCTTTGTGGTTTAATAAATACTCTTCTTATTGTCACTCCATGTTCAGTCTCTCCTTCTTTGCGGTCCAATAAAAACTCTCCATATTGTAACTGGTTGTTCAGTCTCTCCTTTTTTGTCGTCTAATAAGAACTCTTCTTATTGTCATTGGATGTTCAGTCTCTGCTTCTTTGTTGTGTAATAACAACTCTCCGTGTTGTCAGTGAATGTTCAGTCTCTCTTTCTTTATGGTCTAATAAAAACTCACCTTTTTGTCAGTGGATGTTCAGTCTCTGCTTCTTTGTGGTCTAATAAAAAATTCTTATTGTCACTGTATGTTCAATCTCTGCTTGCTTGTGGTCTAATAAAAAATCTCCTTATTGTCAGTGGATGTTCAGTCTCTGCTTCTTTGTGGTCTAATAATATTCTCCTTATTATGAGTGGATGTTCAGTCTCTGCGTATTTATGGTGTAATAAAAACTTATTGACACTGGATATTCAGTCTCTGCTTCTTTGCGGTCTAATAAAAACTCTCCTTATTGTCACTGGATATTCAGTCTCTGCTTCTTTGTGGTGTAATAACAACTCTCTTTATTGTCAGTGGATGTTCAGTGTCTCCTTCTTTGTGGTGTAATAAAAACTTTCCTTATTGTCACTGGATGTTCAGTCTCTGACTATTTGTGGTCTAATATAAATTCTTCTTGTCAGTGGATGTTCAGTTTCAGCTTTTTTGTGGTGTAATAAAAACTATTCTTATTGTCACTGGATGTTCAGTCTCTGGTTCTTTGTGGTGTAATAAAAACTCTCCTTATTGTCACTGGATGTTCAGTCTCTGCTTCTTTGTGATCTAATAAAAACTCTTTTTATTGTCACTGGATGTTCAGTGTCTGCTTTTTGTGGTGTAATTACAACTCTCCTTATTGTCATTGGATATTCAGTCTCTGCTTCTTTATGGTCAATTAAAAACTCTCCTTATTGTCACTGGATATTCAGTCTCTGCTTCTTTGTGGTGTAATAAAACTCTTCTTATTGTCAGTGGATGTTCAGTCTCTCCTTCTTTGTGGTTTAATAAAACTCTTCTTATTGTCACTGTTCAGTCAGTCTCTCCTTCTTTGCGGTCCAATAAAACTCTCCATATTGTAACTGGTTGTTCAGTCTCTCCTTTTTTTGTCGTCTAATAAGAACTCTTCTTATTGTCATTGGATGTTCAGTCTCTGCTTCTTTGTTGTGTAATAACAACTCTCCGTGTTGTCAGTGAATGTTCAGTCTCTCTTTCTTTATGGTCTAATAAAACTCTCCTTTTGTCAGTGGATGTTCAGTCTCTGCTTCTTTGTGGTCTAATAAAAATTCTTATTGTCACTGTATGTTCAATCTCTGCTTGCTTGTGGTCTAATAAAAAATCTCCTTATTGTCACTGGATGTTCAGTCTCTGCTTCTTTGTGGTGTAATAAAACTCTTTTTATTGTCACTCCATTATCAGACTCTGCTTCTTTGTGGTCTAATAAAAAATCTCCTTATTGTGAGTGGATGTTCAGTCTCTGCATATTTGTGGTCTAATAAAACTCTCCTTATTGTCACTGGATGTTTAGTCTCTTCTTCTTTGTGGTGTAATAACAACTCTCATTATTTTCAGTGGATGTTCATTCTCTGCTTCTTTGTGATCTAATAAAACTCTCCTTATTGTCACTGGTTGTTCATTCTTTACTTCTTTGTGGTGTAATAAAACTCTCTTTATTGTCACTGGATGTCCAGACTCTGTTTCTTTGTGGTCTAATAAAACCCTTCTTATTGTTACTGGTAGTTGAGTCTCTACTTCTTTGTGCTGTAATAAAACTCTTCTTATTATCACTGGATGTTCAGTCTCTTCTTCTTTGTGGTGTAATAAAACTGTTATTATTGTCACTGGATGTTTAGCTCTGCTTATTTGTGGTGTAATAAAACTCTCCTTATTGTCACTGGTTGTTCATCTTTGGTTCTTTGCGGTCCAATAAAACTCTCCATATTGTAACTGGATGTTCAGTCTCTCCTTTTTTGTCGTCTAATAAGAACTCTTCTTATTGTCATTGGATGTTCAGTCTCTGCTTCTTTGTTGTGTAATAACAACTCTCCGTGTTGTCAGTGAATGTTCAGTCTCTCTTTCTTTATGGTCTAATAAAAACTCTCCTTTTTGTCAGTGGATGTTCAGTCTCTGCTTCTTTGTGGTCTAATAAAAAATTCTTATTGTCACTGTATGTTCAATCTCTGCTTTCTTGTGGTCTAATAAAAAATCTCCTTATTGTCACTGGATGTTCAGTCTCTGCTTCTTTGTGGTGTAATAAAAACTCTTCTTATTGTCACTCCATTATCAGACTCTGCTTCTTTGTGGTCTAATAAAAAATCTCCTTATTGTGAGTGGATGTTCAGTCTCTGCATATTTGTGGTGTAATAAAAACTCTCCTTATTGTCACTGGATGTTTAGTCTCTTCTTCTTTGTGGTGTAATAACAACTCTCATTATTTTCAGTGGATGTTCATTCTCTGCTTCTTTGTGATCTAATAAAAACTCTCCTTATTGTCACTGGTTGTTCATTCTTTACTTCTTTGTGGTGTAATAAAAACTCTCTTTATTGTCACTGGATGTCCAGACTCTGTTTCTTTGTGGTCTAATAAAAACCCTTCTTATTGTTACTGGTAGTTGAGTCTCTACTTCTTTGTGCTGTAATAAAAACTCTTCTTATTATCACTGGATGTTCAGTCTCTTCTTCTTTGTGGTGTAATAAAAACTGTTATTATTGTCACTGGATGTTTAGCTCTGCTTATTTGTGGTGTAATAAAATCTCTCCTTATTGTCACTGGTTGTTCATCTTTGGTTCTTTGCGGTCCAATAAAAACTCTCCATATTGTACCTGGTTGTTCAGTCTCTCCTTTTTTGTCGTCTAATAAGAACTCTTCTTATTGTCATTGGATGTTCAGTCTCTGCTTCTTTGTTGTGTAATAACAACTCTCCGTGTTGTCAGTGAATGTTCAGTCTCTCTTTCTTTATGGTCTAATAAAACTCTCCTTTTGTCAGTGGATGTTCAGTCTCTGCTTCTTTGTGGTCTAATAAAAAATTCTTATTGTCACTGTATGTTCAATCTCTGCTTGCTTGTGGTCTAATAAAAAATCTCCTTATTGTCACTGGATGTTCAGTCTCTGCTTCTTTGTGGTGTAATAAAAACTCTTCTTATTGTCACTCCATTATCAGACTCTGCTTCTTTGTGGTCTAATAAAAATTCTCCTTATTGTGAGTGGATGTTCAGTCTCTGCATATTTGTGGTCTAATAAAAACTCTCCTTATTGTCACTGGATATTCAGTCTCTGCTTCTTTGTAGTGTAATAACAACTCTCCTTATTTTCAGTGGATGTTCATTCTCTGCTTCTTTGTGATCTAATAAAAACTCTCCTTATTGTCACTGGTTGTTCATTTTTTACTTCTTTGTGGTGTAATAAAACTCTCTTTATTGTCACTGGATGTCCAGACTCTGTTTCTTTGTGGTCTAATAAAAACCCTTCTTATTGTTACTGGTAGTTGAGTCTCTACTTCTTTGTGCTGTAATAAAAACTCTTCTTATTATCACTGCATGTTCAGTCTCTTCTTCTTTGTGGTGTAATAAAAACTGTTATTATTGTCACTGGATGTTTAGCTCTGCTTATTTGTGGTGTAATAAAACTCTCCTTATTGTGACTGGTTGTTCAGTCTTTCCTTCTTTGCGGTCAAATAAAACTCTTATTATTGTCACTGGATATTCAGTTTCTGCTTCTTTATGGTGTAATAAAACTCTTCTTATTGTCAGTGGATATTCAGTCTCTCCTTCTTTGTGGTGTAATAAAACTCTTCTTATTGTCATTCGATGTTCAGTGTCTGCTTCTTTGTGGTCTAATAAAATTCTTCTTATTGTCAATGGTAGTTCAGTCTCTGCTTCTTTGCTGTCTAATAAAAACTCTCCTTATTGTCACTGGATATTCAGTCTCTGCTTCTTTGTGGTGTAATAAAAACTATTTTTATTGTCAGTGGATGTTCAGTATCTGCTTCTTTGTGATCTAATAAAAACTATCCTTATTGTCACTGGTTGTTCAGTCTTTACTTCTTTGTGGTGTAATAAAAACTCTCCTTATTGTCACTGGATGTTCAGACTCTGCTTCTTTGTGATCTAATAAAAACTCTTTTTATTGTCACTGGATGTTCAGTGTCTGCTTTTTGTGGTGTAATAACAACTCTCCTTATTGTCACTGGATATTCAGTCTTTGCTTCTTTGTGGTGTAATAACAAGTCTCCTTATTGTCACTGGATATTCAGTCTCTGCTTCTTTATGGTCAATTAAAAACTCTCCTTATTGTCACAGGTTGTTCAGTCTCTGTTTCTTTAGGGTATAATAAAATCTCTCCTTATTGTCATTGCATGTTCAGTCTTTGCTTCTTTGTGGTTTAATAAAAACTCTTCTTATTGTCACTGGTTGTTCATCTTTGGTTCTTTGCGGTCTAATAAAAACTCTCCATATTGTAACTGGTTGTTCAGTCTCTCCTTTTTTGTGGTCTAATAAAAACTCTTCTTATTGTCATTGGATGTTCAGTCTCTGCTTCTTTGTGGTGTAATAACAACTCTCCTTGTTGTCAGTGAATGTTCAGTCTCTCCTTCTTTATGGTCTAATAAAAACGCTCCTTATTGTCACTAGTTGTTCAGTCTCTGCTTCTTTGTGGTGTAATAAAAATTCTTATTGTCACTGGATATTCAGTCTCTGCTTCTTTGTGGTCTAATAAAAATTCTCCTTATTGTCACTGGATATTCAGTCTTTGCTTCTTTGTGGTGTAATAACAAGTCTCCTTATTGTCAGTGAATGTTCTGTCTCTGCTTCTTTGTGGTCAATTAAAAACTCTCCTTATTGTCACTGGTTGTTCAGTCTCTGTTTCTTTAGGGTATAATAAAACTCTCCTTATTGTCATTGCATGTTCAGTCTTTGCTTCTTTGTGGTTTAATAAAACTCCTCTTATTGTCACTGGTTGTTCATCTCGGGTTCTTTGCGGTCTAATAAAAACTCTCCATATTGTAACTGGTTCTTCAGTCTCTCCTTTTTTTGTGGTCTAATAAAAACTCTTCTTATTGTCATTGGATGTTCAGTCTCTGCTTCTTTGTGGTGTAATAACAACTCTTCTTGTTGTCAGTGAATGTTCAGTCTCTCCTTCTTTATGGTCTAATAAAACTCTTCTTATTGTCACTGATTATCAGACTCTGCTTCTTTGTGGTTTAATAAAACTCCTCTTATTGTCACTGGTTGTTCATCTCTGGTTCTTTGTGGTCTAATAAAACTCTCCATATTGTAACTGGTTCTTCAGTCTCTCCTTCTTTGTGGTCTAATATAAACTCTCCTTATTGTCAGTGGATGTTCAGTGTCTGCTTTTTTGTGGTGTAATAACAACTCTCCTTATTGTCAGTGGATATTCAGACTCTGTTTCTTTGTGGTCTAATAAAAACTCTTCTTATTGTTACTGGTTGTTGAGTCTCTACTTCTTTGCGGTGTAATAAATACTCTCCTTATTATCACTGGATGTTCAGTCTCTTCTTCTTTGTTGTGTAATAAAACTGTTATTTTTGTCACTGGATGTTCAGCTCTGCTTCTTTGTGGTGTAATAAAACTCCCTTATTGTGACTGGTTGTTCAGTCTTTCCTTCTTTGCGGTCAAATAAAACTCTTCTTATTGTCACTGGATATTCAGTCTCTGCTTCTTTGTGGTGTAATAAAAACTCTTCTTATTGTCAGTGGATGTTCAGTCTCCACTTCTTTGTGGTGTAATAAAACTCTTCTTATTGTCACTGGTTGTTCAGTCTCTGCTACTTTGTGGTCTAATAAAAACTCTCCTTATTGTCACTGTATGTTCAGTCTCTCATTCTTTGCGGTCTAATAAAAACTCTTCTTATTGTCACTGGATATTCAGTCTCTGCTTCTTTGTGGTGTAATAACAACTCTCCTTATTTTCAGTGGATGTTCAGTCTCTGCTTCTTTGAGGTCTAATAATATTCTCCGTATTGTCACTGGATGTTCAGTCTCTGATTATATTGTGGTCTAATAAAAACTCTCCTTATTATCAGTGGATGTTCAGTCTCTGCGAATTTATGGTGTAATAAAACTTATTGACACTGGATATTCAGTCTCTGCTTTTGTGGTCCAATATAAACTCTCCTTATTGTCAGTGGATGTTCAGTCTCTGCTTCTTTGTGGTCTAATAAAAAATCTAATTGTCAGTGGATGTTCAGTCTCTGCTTCTTTGTGGTCTAATAAAAACTCTTTTTATTGTCACTAGATATTCAGTGTCTGTTTTTGTGGTGTAATAACAACTCTCCTTATTGTCAGTGGATGTTCAGTATCTGCTTCTTTGTGATCTAATAAAAACTATCCTTATTGTCACTGGTTGTTCAGTCTTTACTTCTTTGTGGTGTAATAAAAACTCTCCTTATTGTCACTGGATGTTCAGACTCTGCTTCTTTGTGATCTAATAAAAACTCTTTTTATTGTCACTGGATGTTCAGTGTCTGCTTTTTGTGGTGTAATAACAACTCTCCTTATTGTCACTGGATATTCAGTCTTTGCTTCTTTGTGGTGTAATAACAAGTCTCCTTATTGTCACTGGATATTCAGTCTCTGCTTCTTTATGGTCAATTAAAAACTCTCCTTATTGTCACAGGTTGTTTAGTCTCTGTTTCTTTAGGGTATAATAAAATCTCTCCTTATTGTCATTGGATGTTCAGTCTTTGCTTCTTTGTGGATTAATAAAAACTCTTCTTATTGTCACTGGTTGTTCATCTTTGGTTCTTTGTGGTGTAATAAAAACTCTCTTTATTGTCACTGGATGTCCAGACTCTGTTTCTTTGTGGTCTAATAAAAACCCTTCTTATTGTTACTGGTAGTTGAGTCTCTACTTCTTTGTGCTGTAATAAAAACTCTTCTTATTATCACTGGATGTTCAGTCTCTTCTTCTTTGTGGTGTAATAAAAACTGTTATTATTGTCACTGGATGTTTAGCTCTGCTTATTTGTGGTGTAATAAAAACTCTCCTTATTGTCACTGGTTGTTCATCTTTGGTTCTTTGCGGTCCAATAAAAACTCTCCATATTGTAACTGGATGTTCAGTCTCTCCTTTTTTGTCGTCTAATAAGAACTCTTCTTATTGTCATTGGATGTTCAGTCTCTGCTTCTTTGTTGTGTAATAACAACTCTCCGTGTTGTCAGTGAATGTTCAGTCTCTCTTTCTTTATGGTCTAATAAAACTCTCCTTTTGTCAGTGGATGTTCAGTCTCTGCTTCTTTGTGGTCTAATAAAAAATTCTTATTGTCACTGTATGTTCAATCTCTGCTTGCTTGTGGTCTAATAAAAAATCTCCTTATTGTCACTGGATGTTCAGTCTCTGCTTCTTTGTGGTGTAATAAAAACTCTTCTTATTGTCACTCCATTATCAGACTCTGCTTCTTTGTGGTCTAATAAAAAATCTCCTTATTGTGAGTGGATGTTCAGTCTCTGCATATTTGTGGTGTAATAAAACTCTCCTTATTGTCACTGGATGTTTAGTCTCTTCTTCTTTGTGGTGTAATAACAACTCTCATTATTTTCAGTGGATGTTCATTCTCTGCTTCTTTGTGATCTAATAAAAACTCTCCTTATTGTCACTGGTTGTTCATTCTTTACTTCTTTGTGGTGTAATAAAAACTCTCTTTATTGTCACTGGATGTCCAGACTCTGTTTCTTTGTGGTCTAATAAAAACCCTTCTTATTGTTACTGGTAGTTGAGTCTCTACTTCTTTGTGCTGTAATAAAACTCTTCTTATTATCACTGGATGTTCAGTCTCTTCTTCTTTGTGGTGTAATAAAAACTGTTATTATTGTCACTGGATGTTTAGCTCTGCTTATTTGTGGTGTAATAAAAACTCTCCTTATTGTCACTGGTTGTTCATCTTTGGTTCTTTGCGGTCCAATAAAAACTCTCCATATTGTAACTGGATGTTCAGTCTCTCCTTTTTTGTCGTCTAATAAGAACTCTTCTTATTGTCATTGGATGTTCAGTCTCTGCTTCTTTGTTGTGTAATAACAACTCTCCGTGTTGTCAGTGAATGTTCAGTCTCTCTTTCTTTATGGTCTAATAAAACTCTCCTTTTGTCAGTGGATGTTCAGTCTCTGCTTCTTTGTGGTCTAATAAAAATTCTTATTGTCACTGTATGTTCAATCTCTGCTTGCTTGTGGTCTAATAAAAAATCTCCTTATTGTCACTGGATGTTCAGTCTCTGCTTCTTTGTGGTGTAATAAAACTCTTCTTATTGTCACTCCATTATCAGACTCTGCTTCTTTGTGGTCTAATAAAAATCTCCTTATTGTGAGTGGATGTTCAGTCTCTGCATATTTGTGGTCTAATAAAACTCTCCTTATTGTCACTGGATGTTCAGTCTCTGCTTCTTTGTGGTGTAATAACAACTCTCCTTATTTTCAGTGGATGTTCATTCTCTGCTTCTTTGTGATCTAATAAAAACTCTCCTTATTGTCACTGGTTGTTCATTTTTTACTTCTTTGTGGTGTAATAAAAACTCTCTTTATTGTCACTGGATGTCCAGACTCTGTTTCTTTGTGGTCTAATAAAAACCCTTCTTATTGTTACTGGTAGTTGAGTCTCTACTTCTTTGTGCTGTAATAAAAACTCTTCTTATTATCACTGCATGTTCAGTCTCTTCTTCTTTGTGGTGTAATAAAAACTGTTATTATTGTCACTGGATGTTTAGCTCTGCTTATTTGTGGTGTAATAAAAACTCTCCTTATTGTGACTGGTTGTTCAGTCTTTCCTTCTTTGCGGTCAAATAAAAACTCTTATTATTGTCACTGGATATTCAGTTTCTGCTTCTTTATGGTGTAATAAAAACTCTTCTTATTGTCAGTGGATATTCAGTCTCTCCTTCTTTGTGGTGTAATAAAAACTCTTCTTATTGTCATTCGATGTTCAGTGTCTGCTTCTTTGTGGTCTAATAAAAATTCTTCTTATTGTCAATGGTAGTTCAGTCTCTGCTTCTTTGCTGTCTAATAAAAACTCTCCTTATTGTCACTGGATATTCAGTCTCTGCTTCTTTGTGGTGTAATAAAAACTATTTTTATTGTCAGTGGATGTTCAGTATCTGCTTCTTTGTGATCTAATAAAAACTATCCTTATTGTCACTGGTTGTTCAGTCTTTACTTCTTTGTGGTGTAATAAAAACTCTCCTTATTGTCACTGGATGTTCAGTCTCTGCTTCTTTGTGATCTAATAAAAACTCTTTTTATTGTCACTGGATGTTCAGTCTCTGCTTTTTTGTGGTGTAATAAAAACTCTCCTTATTGTCACTGGATGTTCAGTCTCTGCTTCTTTGTGGTGTAATAACAACTCTCCTTATTGTCACTGGATATTCAGTCTCTGCTTCTTTATGGTCAATTAAAACTCTCCTTATTGTCACTGGTTGTTCAGTCTCTGTTTCTTTAGGGTATAATAAAACTCTCCTTATTGTCATTGCATGTTCAGTCTTTGCTTCTTTGTGGTTTAATAAAAACTCTTCTTATTGTCACTGGTTGTTCATCTTTGGTTCTTTGCGGTCTAATAAAACTCTCCATATTGTAACTGGTTGTTCAGTCTCTCCTTTTTTGTGGTCTAATAAAAACTCTTCTTATTGTCATTGGATGTTCAGTCTCTGCTTCTTTGTGGTGTAATAACAACTCTCCTTGTTGTCAGTGAATGTTCAGTCTCTCCTTCTTTATGGTCTAATAAAACTCTCCTTATTGTCACTGGATGTTCAGTCTCTGCTTCTTTGTGGTGTAATAAAAATTCTTATTGTCACTGGATGTTCAGTCTCTGCTTCTTTGTGGTCTAATAAAAATTCTCCTTATTGTCACTGGATGTTCAGTCTCTGCTTCTTTGTGGTGTAATAACAACTCTCCTTATTGTCAGTGAATGTTCAGTCTCTGCTTCTTTGTGGTCAATAAAAAATCTCCTTATTGTCACTGGATGTTCAGTCTCTGTTTCTTTGTGGTATAATAAAACTCTCCTTATTGTCATTGGATGTTCAGTCTTTGCTTCTTTGTGGTTTAATAAAACTCCTCTTATTGTCACTGGTTGTTCATCTCTGGTTCTTTGTGGTCTAATAAAACTCTCCATATTGTAACTGGTTCTTCAGTCTCTCCTTTTTTTGTGGTCTAATAAAACTCTTCTTATTGTCATTGGATGTTCAGTCTCTGCTTCTTTGTGGTGTAATAACAACTCTTCTTGTTGTCAGTGAATGTTCAGTCTCTCCTTCTTTATGGTCTAATAAAACTCTTCTTATTGTCACTGATTATCAGACTCTGCTTCTTTGTGGTTTAATAAAACTCTCTTATTGTCACTGGTTGTTCATCTCTGGTTCTTTGTGGTCTAATAAAACTCTCCATATTGTAACTGGTTCTTCAGTCTCTCCTTCTTTGTGGTCTAATAAAACTCTCCTTATTGTCAGTGGATGTTCAGTCTCTGCTTTTTTGTGGTGTAATAACAACTCTCCTTATTGTCAGTGGATATTCAGACTCTGTTTCTTTGTGGTCTAATAAAACTCTTCTTATTGTCACTGGTTGTTGAGTCTCTACTTCTTTGTGGTGTAATAAATACTCTCCTTATTATCACTGGATGTTCAGTCTCTTCTTCTTTGTGGTGTAATAAAACTCTTATTTTTGTCACTGGATGTTCAGCTCTGCTTCTTTGTGGTGTAATAAAACTCTCCTTATTGTCACTGGTTGTTCAGTCTTTCCTTCTTTGTGGTCAAATAAAACTCTTCTTATTGTCACTGGATATTCAGTCTCTGCTTCTTTGTGGTGTAATAAAACTCTTCTTATTGTCAGTGGATGTTCAGTCTCCACTTCTTTGTGGTGTAATAAAACTCTTCTTATTGTCACTGGTTGTTCAGTCTCTGCTACTTTGTGGTCTAATAAAAACTCTCCTTATTGTCACTGTATGTTCAGTCTCTCTTTCTTTGTGGTCTAATAAAAACTCTTCTTATTGTCACTGGATATTCAGTCTCTGCTTCTTTGTGGTGTAATAACAACTCTCCTTATTTTCAGTGGATGTTCAGTCTCTGCTTCTTTGTGGTCTAATAAAATTCTCCTTATTGTCACTGGATGTTCAGTCTCTGATTATTTGTGGTCTAATAAAACTCTCCTTATTGTCAGTGGATGTTCAGTCTCTGCTTCTTTGTGGTGTAATAAAACTTATTGTCACTGGATATTCAGTCTCTGCTTTTTTGTGGTCCAATATAAACTCTCCTTATTGTCAGTGGATGTTCAGTCTCTGCTTCTTTGTGGTCTAATAAAAAATCTAATTGTCAGTGGATGTTCAGTCTCTGCTTCTTTGTGGTCTAATAAAAACTCTTTTTATTGTCACTGGATATTCAGTCTCTGTTTTTTGTGGTGTAATAACAACTCTCCTTATTGTCAGTGGATGTTCAGTCTCTGCTTCTTTGTGGTCTAATAAAACTCTCCTTATTGTCACTGGTTGTTCAGTCTTTACTTCTTTGTGGTGTAATAAAAACTCTCCTTATTGTCACTGGATGTTCAGTCTCTGCTTCTTTGTGGTCTAATAAAACTCTTTTTATTGTCACTGGATGTTCAGTGTCTGCTTTTTTGTGGTGTAATAACTCTCCTTATTGTCACTGGATGTTCAGTCTTTGCTTCTTTGTGGTGTAATAACAAGTCTCCTTATTGTCACTGGATATTCAGTCTCTGCTTCTTTATGGTCAATAAAACTCTCCTTATTGTCACTGGTTGTTTAGTCTCTGTTTCTTTGTGGTATAATAAAACTCTCCTTATTGTCATTGCATGTTCAGTCTTTGCTTCTTTGTGGTTAATAAAACTCTTCTTATTGTCACTGGTTGTTCATCTTTGGTTCTTTGCGGTCTAATAAAACTCTCCATATTGTAACTGGTTGTTCAGTCTCTCCTTTTTTTGTGGTCTAATAAAAACTCTTCTTATTGTCATTGGATGTTCAGTCTCTGCTTCTTTGTGGTGTAATAACAACTCTCCTTGTTGTCAGTGAATGTTCAGTCTCTCCTTCTTTATGGTCTAATAAAACTCTCCTTATTGTCAGTGGATGTTCAGTCTCTGCTTCTTTGTGGTCTAATAAAAACTCTCCTTATTGTCACTGGATGTTCAGTCTCTGCTTCTTTGTGGTCTAATAAAAACTCTTCTTATTGTCACTGGATGTTCAGTCTCTGCTTCTTTGTGGTCTAATAAAAAATTCTTATTGTCACTGGATGTTCAGTCTCTGCTTCTTTGTGGTCTAATAAAAAATCTCCTTATTGTCACTGGATGTTCAGTCTCTGCTTCTTTGTGGTGTAATAAAACTCTTCTTATTGTCACTGGATTATCAGACTCTGCTTCTTTGTGGTGTAATAAAAACTCTCCTTATTGTCAGTGGATGTTCATTCTCTGCTTCTTTGTGGTCTAATAAAAACTCTCCGTTATTGTCACTGGATGTTCAGTCTCTGATTCTTTGTGGTCTAATAAAACCCTTCTTATTGTTACTGGTTGTTGAGTCTCTACTTCTTTGTGCTGTAATAAAACTCTCCTTATTATCACTGGATGTTCAGTCTCTTCTTCTTTGTGGTGTAATAAAAACTGTTATTATTGTCACTGGATGTTCTACTCTGCTTATTTGTGGTGTAATAAAACTCTCCTTATTGTGACTGGTTGTTCAGTCTTTCCTTCTTTTTGTGCGTTCAAATAAAAACTCTTATTATTGTCACTGGATATTCAGTCTCTGCTTCTTTGTGGTGTAATAAAACTCTTCTTATTGTCAGTGGATGTTCAGTCTCTCCTTCTTTGTGGTTTAATAAAACTCTTCTTATTGTCACTGGATGTTCAGTCTCTCCTTCTTTGTGGTCTAATAAAAATTCTTCTTATTGTCAATGGTAGTTCAGTCTCTGCTTCTTTGCGGTCTAATAAAACTCTCCTTATTGTCACTGGATATTCAGTCTCTGCTTCTTTGTGGTGTAATAACAACTCTCTTTATTGTCAGTGGATGTTCAGTGTCTCCTTCTTTGTGGTGTAATAAAACTTTCCTTATTGTCACTGGATGTTCAGTCTCTGACTATTTGTGGTCTAATAAAAACTCTTCTTGTCAGTGGATGTTCAGTCTCTGCTTTTTTTGTGGTGTAATAAAACTATTCTTATTGTCACTGGATGTTCAGTCTCTGGTTCTTTGTGGTGTAATAAAACTCTCCTTATTGTCACTGGATGTTCAGTCTCTGCTTCTTTGTGATCTAATAAAACTCTTTTTTATTGTCACTGGATGTTCAGTGTCTGCTTTTTTGTGGTGTAATAACAACTCTCCTTATTGTCACTGGATATTCAGTCTCTGCTTCTTTATGGTCAATTAAAACTCTCCTTATTGTCACTGGTTATTCAGTTTCTGTTTCTTTAGGGTATAATAAAACTCTCCTTATTGTCATTGGATGTTCAGTCTTTGCTTCTTTGTGGTTTAATAAAACTCTTCTTATTGTCACTGGTTGTTCATCTTTGGTTCTTTGTGGTCCAATAAAACTCTCCATATTGTAACTGGTTGTTCAGTCTCTCCTTTTTTTGTCGTCTAATAAGAACTCTTCTTATTGTCATTGGATGTTCAGTCTCTGCTTCTTTGTTGTGTAATAACAACTCTCCGTGTTGTCAGTGAATGTTCAGTCTCTCTTTCTTTATGGTCTAATAAAACTCTCCTTTTGTCAGTGGATGTTCAGTCTCTGCTTCTTTGTGGTCTAATAAAAATTCTTATTGTCACTGTATGTTCAGTCTCTGCTTGCTTGTGGTCTAATAAAAAATCTCCTTATTGTCAGTGGATGTTCAGTCTCTCCTTCTTTGTGGTTTAATAAATACTCTTCTTATTGTCACTCCATGTTCAGTCTCTCCTTCTTTGTGGTCTAATAAAAATTCTTCTTATTGTCAATGGTAGTTCAGTCTCTGCTTCTTTGCGGTCTAATAAAAACTCTCCTTATTGTCACTGGATATTCAGTCTCTGCTTCTTTGTGGTGTAATAACAACTCTCTTTATTGTCAGTGGATGTTCAGTGTCTCCTTCTTTGTGGTGTAATAAAAACTTTCCTTATTGTCACTGGATGTTCAGTCTCTGACTATTTGTGGTCTAATATAAACTCTTCTTGTCAGTGGATGTTCAGTTTCAGCTTTTTTGTGGTGTAATAAAAACTATTCTTATTGTCACTGGATGTTCAGTCTCTGGTTCTTTGTGGTGTAATAAAAACTCTCCTTATTGTCACTGGATGTTCAGTCTCTGCTTCTTTGTGATCTAATAAAAACTCTTTTTATTGTCACTGGATGTTCAGTGTCTGCTTTTTGTGGTGTAATAACAACTCTCCTTATTGTCACTGGATATTCAGTCTCTGCTTCTTTATGGTCAATTAAAAACTCTCCTTATTGTCACTGGTTATTCAGTTTCTGTTTCTTTAGGGTATAATAAAAACTCTCCTTATTGTCATTGCATGTTCAGTCTTTGCTTCTTTGTGGTTTAATAAAAACTCTTCTTATTGTCACTGGTTGTTCATCTTTGGTTCTTTGCGGTCCAATAAAAACTCTCCATATTGTAACTGGTTGTTCAGTCTCTCCTTTTTTGTCGTCTAATAAGAACTCTTCTTATTGTCATTGGATGTTCAGTCTCTGCTTCTTTGTTGTGTAATAACAACTCTCCGTGTTGTCAGTGAATGTTCAGTCTCTCTTTCTTTATGGTCTAATAAAAACTCTCCTTTTTGTCAGTGGATGTTCAGTCTCTGCTTCTTTGTGGTCTAATAAAAAATTCTTATTGTCACTGTATGTTCAATCTCTGCTTGCTTGTGGTCTAATAAAAAATCTCCTTATTGTCACTGGATGTTCAGTCTCTGCTTCTTTGTGGTGTAATAAAACTCTTCTTATTGTCACTCCATTATCAGACTCTGCTTCTTTGTGGTCTAATAAAAAATCTCCTTATTGTGAGTGGATGTTCAGTCTCTGCATATTTGTGGTCTAATAAAAACTCTCCTTATTGTCACTGGATGTTTAGTCTCTTCTTCTTTGTGGTGTAATAACAACTCTCATTATTTTCAGTGGATGTTCATTCTCTGCTTCTTTGTGATCTAATAAAAACTCTCCTTATTGTCACTGGTTGTTCATTCTTTACTTCTTTGTGGTGTAATAAAAACTCTCTTTATTGTCACTGGATGTCCAGACTCTGTTTCTTTGTGGTCTAATAAAAACCCTTCTTATTGTTACTGGTAGTTGAGTCTCTACTTCTTTGTGCTGTAATAAAAACTCTTCTTATTATCACTGGATGTTCAGTCTCTTCTTCTTTGTGGTGTAATAAAAACTGTTATTATTGTCACTGGATGTTTAGCTCTGCTTATTTGTGGTGTAATAAAAACTCTCCTTATTGTCACTGGTTGTTCATCTTTGGTTCTTTGCGGTCCAATAAAAACTCTCCATATTGTAACTGGATGTTCAGTCTCTCCTTTTTTGTCGTCTAATAAGAACTCTTCTTATTGTCATTGGATGTTCAGTCTCTGCTTCTTTGTTGTGTAATAACAACTCTCCGTGTTGTCAGTGAATGTTCAGTCTCTCTTTCTTTATGGTCTAATAAAAACTCTCCTTTTTGTCAGTGGATGTTCAGTCTCTGCTTCTTTGTGGTCTAATAAAAAATTCTTATTGTCACTGTATGTTCAATCTCTGCTTGCTTGTGGTCTAATAAAAAATCTCCTTATTGTCACTGGATGTTCAGTCTCTGCTTCTTTGTGGTGTAATAAAAACTCTTCTTATTGTCACTCCATTATCAGACTCTGCTTCTTTGTGTTCTAATAAAAAATCTCCTTATTGTGAGTGGATGTTCAGTCTCTGCATATTTGTGGTCTAATAAAAACTCTCCTTATTGTCACTGGATGTTTAGTCTCTTCTTCTTTGTGGTGTAATAACAACTCTCATTATTTTCAGTGGATGTTCATTCTCTGCTTCTTTGTGATCTAATAAAAACTCTCCTTATTGTCACTGGTTGTTCATTCTTTACTTCTTTGTGGTGTAATAAAAACTCTCTTTATTGTCACTGGATGTCCAGACTCTGTTTCTTTGTGGTCTAATAAAAC